>NC_057773.1:8501458-8801458 GCF_014825855.1 Bombus pyrosoma | reverse complement strand
AGTATACAAGCATTAAACGGCAAAGCAATTTCGAAACAATTTCAGATTTCTTAATTGTACTGAAATATCGAAAACATCGAAATTAAAGGAAAAATTATTCAATGAATATTCTCTTTCACTTGTTATAAATTTGATTATCAAATGAATTTCCTACTTTGCATAAATAAGACTCGATAAATAATCTTAATAAGTACAATAATTTCTCGAAAATATTCCTCGCCGTCGGTTTCTAGTTGAGAAACTCTATTTCGCTCGATCAATCGGTAACTAACGACCACGGTTATTCTCACTCTACCAAATACTTTAATACAGTTAGTTCGTGTCAGAAATGCAAACTAATTTAGCCTTCGAACTTCGATATAGCTCGTCTTATCGTGAGAAATTATTGCTGGAATATATCTTACAGTTACGGTATAACATCCAAGTTTCTTCCCTCGTCTTGTACGAATTTAATTAACAATTGGGATGCAAATGACATTAATCCATAGATACCGTACGATTATTCGTAAGATGGGAACGAATCAAATTTCCATGCGAAAATTGCACCATTTGTTGATGGAAATTCTGCACTTGAAACATAGCGCACTATTCACGCAATATGATTTAACATATAGCTCGTTGAATAAACCGAACAAATATTCGCAAGTTTAATTAAAACTAGCGATTAAACATCAAATGTACATCAATACAAACAAAATAAGAATATTTCCTTTTCTGGCTTTAAACGACTTTTAATTTACATTTATTACAAACATCATTCTAAACGTACAGTACAGATAATCAATTTTTAATCAGAATTTATTATTGATCGATTAATTTATGACATGGAGGAGGATCTACGAATTATTTAAACTAGATTCAATAGTTAAAAAAATGTATCTTAGACAATGTTACACGTCGATTGTATTATTACAATAGAATACAAAGAGCATTCACGTGTTTTCATATCATTTTCGACGGCGGTGTAAGAATACTAGCATTGAAAAGAATTAATATTGTTATATATTTCTATGTTATTGGTTGTTAAATTGTTCATGTATTTCATCATTAATTATTAAAGGTGATTAAATTTGATTTACGAGTAGTGGTAAAAAAACATGGAAGTCGGAAGTTGACGAATAAAAGAACTTCTCACACGAATAAGGACATCTATTCCTATGCACGAACAAAAGTAATCTGCTTGAGAAATTGACTCTAAAAATACTTCACTGTATGATTTATAGAAAAACAGAGCACGTTGTCTTCATTAATAATTCCATGTTACGAGTGTGGCTAAATTCACGAAGAATCAATAAAGCGGAAACAGAAAGAGGGAGGACGGACAGGCGAAGTTGAATCACCCTCGGCACGTGCCTCTTTTCGAAGCTGATTTCTCCTTTATTCAAATTTCTGGTCACATATTTCGAGCCTCATTGGCATATTATAAAGTAACATTGATATCGGACACGGGGTAGGGATCATAATTATGCATGGAAAGGAACTTGTTCCTAGAATTATTGTATAATTCTATTCGAGTCCTCACCCTCATTTCTCATTGTCAATGTCACATTACTAAAAGTAACATGGAATTTATTTTCTTTCCTTGACTTTGTTTTCAGTGAATAAATCAAGATAAATAGATTAATTTTTTTAATGACTCAACTTCAATACGCTTTTGAATTCTTTTAATAGATTAATTTATTCCAAAATATGTTAAAATAAGAAAATTCAAATGAAAAAGAGATTACATTAAATACATAAATTTTGTGTAATTATAAATTACTTCTTCTTTATAATAAAAAGTACTAATAAATGATATTACAATTTCTTAAATATTTCATGAAAAATGTGTCAGATGAAGAATCTTGATGTGAATTTTTTCAAGCAGAATTTTAATTTAATGAACTTACAATATATAAATTTACTTATATCTTTAGAATACACTTAGACTGGTACATAGGTATATTTAAATTTTAAGCATATCTGCTTGCTCGATGACTATCTATAATAAGCTATTATTTAAATTGAAAAATTATTTTCACTGCCAGAATATTTATTTATAGCACGTAAAACTGTAACACACGAAGTTAGTTTTTAGAAATGTTACATGAGATAATCCAACTTCCATATGTAAAGAGACAAACAAAAAAGGTAGAGAAAGTATGGAAATATTTCTGGGATTTTTGTAGAATTTTGCTCGAGATGCTGAATCTCTGTTTTTAACTGAACTCGTAAAATCGGAAAACACGTTATTCAGAGCATTTAATCAAGTTTCAAATTTACGTTGGTACACGTGCGTCATTTTCGTCTTCATGGCCATTTCTTTTTTTTCTATTCTTGTGAGTCTGGATACGCCGCGTATATATATAAAATATTGCATCGAGATAACACGAAGTTGCACACCACGTTTTTTATTCACTTAGCACGTTCGATATTTCACGTGGTCGCCGCGTGCAAGAAAAATGTTTATTGGAAAACGTGAAAAATTGATATCCTGCGCGGCAACTCTGGGAAGCTGTTAAAATTTAAAATACATCTCTGTGAAAAGCATGTTTCACGTCGAACTGAGAATATCCGAGATACGCGTGTATAAAATAAGAATATAAAGAAGGAAGTGATAAAAACTTTGATATATGTGTCCATATAATCGTATGAGCGGAATATTGTGTGAAAATCAAAGCATATTTAAAAACACGAGTGAAATTATTGTACACAAAAATTAATAATAGACTGCGAAACTTTATACAGTATTTATAGGAAGATCCATCTTTTAAATTATAGAAATAAGATACATAAAAATAAGAATTCGTATAAATATTCGTAATCCAATTATTAAATTACTTTAAAATACAGCATTCAAGTATAAATCAGCAGAAGTATAAAATTTGTATCGCTTATAAATTCCGATATAATGAAAGTGATATTATATCTACACACATACCAAATTTTCGAGAATTATCGAAAACGTATGTGATAATTTTCTGTCTTTCTTTAACGAAAATTTAAATGAATTTCAGCGTTTGTTATTTCAGAAAGGCTAATAACAAACATCTAAATTTTAATTAGTGAGAAAGAAAATGGGAGAAAATGGAACGCGTGTATATTTCTAGCGTCATAGAAGGAAAGGCAAATGTAAATGTGGCAAGGTCTGAGTCAATATTATTTGTCGGGATTACCACGTCGAAATTGCTCGTCATCCAGCATTGCACAATCAAAACACGTGCTTGGCATACGTGCTTAACTCCTGTGACTCGATAATTATGAATTTTGATATATATATAGTAAACAAGTAACGCGGATTATTCTTGAAATATAATTATTCCTGGAATGTTCATCTAAAGCAAATATTGCATTTAATTGTTAATGCTCTTGTTTACTGTGATATTGAACATATATGCAGAAGCAGCAATATCTAATCATTTTTAACATTATTCTTTTAAGATACCTATAAGATACAGATGAAGTGACGTACCATTTTATGTTAATTTGCTTGAGAGAGAGTTTTCTACATTATGTACTTTCATGTTAAAATATAACAAATAAAATTTGTAATTTAATTGTAAGTTATGATAATTTATATTATTTTAAAGTATTATTATAAGCGCGTTATAATAGCAAGCATTATAAAATAATCGCTTCTCATTTAAAGTACATTATAATTATATCAATTCAAAGCTCTAGTAAAAGCAATAAATTATTTAATGCTATAGGCACACAAAATTATATGTAATCCGCTTTCATATTTACTGAGTCATCTAATGATGTTCATGAATTTATAGCACACTGTTCGTGAAATGTTTCTTATTGAATTTCTCCTACTTTCACGTTAAATATGGATATTTACTTGTTCTCCGGACAAAACTATCATATACATTACTTTATGAACATTAAATAAGAAAGTTGCTAATATCCACTAACCAGATATCGGCAATTTAATAATGTAATATCGTAATATTTAGTAATTCCGTTCGCTTATATTTCACGTACCAAGTACAGTGAATTCTCATACTCGGTATTCTCGTTATTCTACCTAATAATGAAAAATTGAACATTTCACTTACAAAAGGAAGATATCAACCGCTTCATGGCGCTTATGGCGCTACTATAAAGAAGCTTATCACTCTATGTTACGTTTTTTTTACAACCACACTTTCATAAATAATGCTTTCATTTATCATTTAATAATAATATTATTATACTAATCAAAACATATGAAGCAGATAACATATTATATTAAAATGACGAAGTAAATCATTTCCACACGAAATATAAACAAACAATCACATACCTGTCATCTTAACACAGATAACCACTAAGAATTAAAATAACTAATTTTCATAGCCAAACAACAGAACACTTATTCAAAGATTTATATCTCAAACTAGCCGCGTTTTCGAAGAAAAATACCAAAGCAAAACAAGGTTTTCGTAAAATCGTAAGAACCCAATTTATTACGCCACCTTCTACTTGACACGCTCAACATGTAACACTAGTGACAACGTCGCGTTTGAAAATGTCAAACGAAAATTTCATCGAGTCGCGATAAAGAGGACGTAACAATCCGAGCAGCGTGTGTGGTGCGTCTTCGAAAAAGCGAGTAACGTGGAGCGGGGATAACTTCGATAAAGGGAACCTCATATGTAGGGATTACGCGGTTCCTCTCCCTTTTCATCCCTATCGTGCAGCTTGACCTCGGTCGCGCGATCCTCTTGGCTGTTTACAGAGTACCGTTGAAATGGCAGACACGGAGACACGTATTTTGCGAGCTGCGAGCGTAAACTTTGCGTTCCAAGCTACGCGATGTGCGTCAGTATGCCTAGACATCGGTTATTGCCACGTTTTCGACGTTTCTGCGATTGTTTGCCCTCTCTCGCCCTATACGACTAACATACAGCGACAATGCCATCACGGTTTCTCTTCGCGACCTGCCACGTGCGTATGTAACAATCGCAGCTTTGTTATGCCGCGGTAAAATACACGCAAGTGTTGTTACAGTGATATATTTCCTCGGCGCACGAGTTATGTCACGACGCACCTGCTGCATTTGTAATGACGGTGTTACGCTTAACTTGGTTACACGACCTTTAAGCATTGTGGCGTTTAATAAAGTACGGTCGAAGATATTGGTGGATTTATGTGCTTGGTTTTGTTTACATTTTGCATCTTTGGTTTAGGAGATAGGTCTGTTTCGTATGAGAAAGTAACTCAATCGATGGTAAAACGTCTGATGATTAAGTCGTTCGTGTCGTTCTTGTATCTTCTTTTCTTAATTGTTTCTCGGGTTTTTATGTATGTATGTGGATTTATCTATGTAGATTAGGAGAAAGGTAGTAAATGCTTTGTGAGGTTGTGAAATTTACTGTGAAATTCTGTGAATAGACCTATGTACAATTAGCGTTTTAATGTAATTGGCTTGAGAAAACTAACATGTGCGATGCAACGTTTCTTTAGAGAAACCGCATAGTAATTAACATATTATCGATGAACTTATACTAACTACGTTTATTATGAATTTACCAAGTCAAATAATCCACTCTCAAATTTCTATCGGATCGAAATTTGTAAGTTAAACATAAGATCTTCACGCGATGTCAAATAGATGCATAATGCTGATACTCGAAAATGTAATTACTAACTAAGTACGGAGAATTAGAAATTCTTTAGAAAATCAATGAAAAAACATGAATTTTATTTTTCATATAAGAAGATAGGAGACGAAGATTTAATTTTATGATGTTTCTATATAGATCACAATCTTCTGTTATTTAGATTAACTAGATGTTTAGCCGAGCTGAATACGTGTATAATATATTTAACATAAATTCCGGAAATATTTTTAAACTATATTAATTTTGAAATAGTTTTAAAACGATATTTATGCCTTTAAATGAAATATAAAAATACGATATGAATATTACAAATATTTAAAAAAGAAACTAAAAGTATTTATAACTTTACAAACATTTTCCGTAATTTATCTTTTCAGCTATCATAATTCTACTACTATTTGTATAAAAGATGTTATAATCAAAATAAATCGCTTCTGAAATCACAAAACCCGCCTTGGCAATTATTTTATTCCTTTCGACGAATCAAACACGCAAAGCTATATATATATATATATATAGTGCACGTCAAAAAGTTGGAAAACTTCTATAGTATCTAAATTATTTAAATACATCAACCACAAACCAATATTTTACGTGAAATGCTAGCAAAACAATGTTGCAAACGGAAGTGGTAAAAATGGTACCAAAAACAAACTATATAAAACGAATCAAGAAACCACGAAACGTTTTTAATCTCTCGTGGACCACGATATTTTCTCGATAGCAATAACGGTAACCAAATACGCTAGAAATCCACGATGTGCAAAGTAACAGTGCATTTTGACCATTGTACAGTGTTATACTCGATATATGACGAAAAACGACATTTTTATAATACGTATGTGTTCGTATATATTTTTCATAAGAGAACACATTTAAGGATGATCAAGTAATATAACTCAAGTAATATAATATAAATTATACTTGTTATTAGATATCAAAATATGTCTTTGTCTTGTTTTATTATTAAACTTCCAACGAATCTGCACACGAGCTATTCCCTTTCTGTTTTAAATATAATGTCGACCTTTATTTCCGTACACTTGCTTCCTTTGTATACAATGTTATCTCCCCAACAGTTTTTAAACACTGACAGTATCATTTTTTTTTTCCAAGCACACGCCACATCATACACACACCATATGTGGCATAGATATCGTGGAATGCGCACGCTGTATTGTCAGCATCGAGTGGGTTAAGATAATAATATGCGTGTGGAATGTTTTATGAGTTTGTAAATCCTCCTAAATTTTAGGAATAGGTAGGACGAATACATAATTTTATGTTAGTCGAATTAGTCAAAAATATCACCTTTAAAAACTATATCTATTTACATACATGAACTGAGATAAACTACTTTTCAAAAACAAAGTTTTCCCCAGTTTATTGTTCAATTCCTTGGAAACTTAACCCGAATTATAGACAGATACATTGAATTTTTGGTTTGAACTGATGTGAGATTCACGACAGTTTCCTCGCCATATCAAGGTAGCATTACTTCTGGAAGATTAGCTTTAAGTAGAACTGCGTCGTTTTTGCTATGTAAATGCCATTGATATCGATTTTACAATTATACGCTTACGTAATATACTGTATCATTCATTGATAAGAATATAATTCAATATATTTTGAAGTTGGTAAACTAAACGTCTTATTAAAACTTGTAAAAGTTCTGTCACAGATAATAATATTTGTAGTATATTTGTAGTATACAAAAACTGATAGTATATATACTATATATACATATAATGTTGTATGAATTATATAGTCATCGTAATTATATAATCATTATATGAACTATGTAATCGTGATTCTTTTTCTATGAATATAAAGGAACTCTTTTTCGTTTATCGTATAATTTACATAATACATACAAAATAGTTTCATAATCAATATCATAGTAACGTTTTAATTAATGTTTAATCTACGAATGTGTGTTATTTTCCATACATATTAGAACTGTAATAAAATTTTGAAAATCAAGTTCATTGCTATAATATTCTACAATATATAACTGTAATAATAATAATGCTAATGATTCTAGCAATAATAATTGCAATAATAACAATAAAGAATAAAATAATTATCAGAGCCTTTTTCATCCAGAACTTTACGAAACCATATTTTGTGCGAGCAACAAAAATAACCAAGCGTCCAACTACTTTCGAGCATCAGAATATTGTACCGATATCAATAGACTGCGGATTTCTATACATCTACATAAAATTTTATTTACTTCATTCGTGTATTTAATATAAAAGAACAACACCGCACAAAAAATCTATATCGTGCAAAAATACACAAAATATCTAAACTATATTAATCGTTGTAATATTCAGGTAAGGGAAACAAATCTCTGCACACATTCCATCTCTTTAATTACGTTGATAAAGAATTAAGTTCGCATAAAAATGCACAGTCTAGTCATCGATGTTACTCAGACAGTTAACAAATATGTTTGTTATTGAACGATCGGAAGCAAGTTTCCACTGTTTTCACAATTTGAGAACGATCACTAAAATGTCACCTGGAATTTGGAGTAAACATCAGAATGCTTGGAAACCGCTCTAATTCCTCGATCGTGATCGTCAATCGCCATCTCTGACCTGGATGCAAGGACAAATCCTCGGCATTCGAGGCTCGAGCTCCTTGTATCCAGCAGGTAGCTCTTGAGCGACGTTCGTGAGTCATGCTATGTGAACGGTGGCATCGCATTCGCATGCAGGATACCTTCTGGCAATTTCAACGGGAGCTCGGAGCGGGAGGTTGGGATTGCCCACATTGTAAACACGTTTATTAACTCGTGCACGCGAGTTAAGAACCGTGCGGGTAGAGCGTATTGAGATAACACGCGTAATCTCGCGCGCCGCTTTGTAACCACCGTCTATGTATACACTATGCGACCATGAAACGTCTCTGACGTAATACAGCTTTCACGAATTATTTTTGCGATCTGAAGAGATCGTCAAATTGATATTTCGTGATACGAATTAGAAAATTGAACTATTTTTTTATGTACAGTATAGTATCAATATTTCTTTTGATCTATCGAAGATGCATAATTATTGATTGCATTAATACAAATATCGTGGCATGCACAAAAGCATTAGCACAGTACACGATTTTGTATTGAAGTTACAATTGTTGCTTGTAATTATCTATTTAACTAGTAATTAATAAGATATTATTTGTTACTGACACGATACAAATTATTTTAAATTAACTTAGGCTTGATATTGTATCATTTTATTTGAGTTTACGCGAAGATATTGAGAAGAGTCTAATTCATACGTGTAATTTGCAATTGTGACGATGCTTAAGAGAATTCACTGAACAATGTACAGGATAAAATGCGAAAGTTTAAAATTCTGATAAGAAGGTTAACAGCATGATAAAAAGGCATAAGGTAAATACACATATTACTTAATATACATTATCGATTGGGTGGATTTGAAGAAGAATTATACAGAAACAGCAACACTTGACATGCTTTTTTAAGGAGCGTTCTATGTCTTTGCTATGCTTCTACATGCTTCTATGTCTTTGTAAGTTTACAATTCGCAATTTATTCCGTTTGAATAAATTTTCTTCCATTCGAGTCACGTATTGAAATCTACATTTATTTGAATTTAGGCAGATTTACATTCGTGAATTTTTCAACAGACAGCCTAAAAGTTCAAGTTTAGATATCAATACACAACAGATGTTATGACTTTGATTCGCAGGCAATACCGTAACACTTGCGAAACATCTGTGCCTTTCATTTTGATGGACTATAAGATTACTTACAATCTCTAATAAAAAGGTTTTCACTTGTGACCGTTTATTCACCGATAAAAGTTCGAAGAATGTCCTGTAAATTCTAGAATTCCAAAATATACAACAATCTATGCATTTAGTTTTAACAAAACCTTTCAACTAATTAACGGAGATAAAAATCGATATAGCATTCTTGGTATTCATTTACTACAATAGTATTCTGGAAGGAATTAGTTTAACCAAAGTTTACAATTTTTTTAAATAGACACTCTACGCATCATTACAACATCTTATACGCATATTGTTTTTCTATTCGGTTTGTCTCTTTGGAATAACATAGCTGTGTGTTTGACCTTCGTAATCTCACACCGTCAATTGTTAAATACAAACAATGTAGGAATTGCAACAGTTAGTTACCGTTTAGCACTTGTAAACAGTGGACATAAGACGATCTGTGTAAAACGCGAGTACAGTTTTTGAACATTTTGATCCTGGAATGTTAAAATCATTGTTTAGTGTACTTTTTATTGTTTAACATTCATTTAGATAGGAACAGACTATGGGTAAATCAAAGAATTTACTTGAAAACGAAAGGGAACAAATCGTAAGGCTGTGAAAGCAAAGTAAAACCTTCGCCGAAATAGCAAATATAGTGAACAGGTCAGAAACGGCTTGTAAGTAAGCTTGGTATAAATTTTTAAAGACAGTCATGTATTGTGATCAACCGAAAAACGGAAGACCACGGAAAACAGCGCCGAAGATGGATCGCCGGATTCATCGATTCAGCGAAAAGGATCGTTTTCGTAGTGCAAATAATATTGCTGCGGAGATAAACTATAAAAACGATACACAAATTAGTGCTAGAACTGTTAGGAGAAGATTAGAGGACTTTAACTTAAGAGGACGAAAATCCCAAAAGAAACCACTGCTGAGTTCTAGAAATCGAAAAAGACGACTTGCATTTGCTAAAGCTCATAAGCATTGGACGAGTGAAGATTGGTAAAAGACATTGTTTTCAATATTTTATAATTATGTTTAACTGTCAATTATCAAACAGGAATTGATCAACAATATTTAATGAAATAAAAGTATAATTTCAAAGGGAATCTGAATTGCACAGTATTTATTCCCAAATTTAGGATGCACAGATACGCATAAAGTATAAGCGTATGGGACTAAATAATTTTTGTATGATCAATTATTATACTTTACTTATTTATTATATTACACTGTATAAATTATATACTTCTATAAATTTGTATTATTTTAAGCCACGGCAAATTATTTCTTCTACCAACGATTTACGTATTTTGTTACAAAATAAATTGATATTAAATATATATTTATTATATTTAAAACAATGAATAATAAAATTTTGCCTCGGCAAATTTACATTAATACCATAATCATTCAACAGAACTAACATCTCCGGTATGGTCTAGTGGCTAGGATACCTGGCTCTCACCCAGGAGGCTCGGGTTCGATTCCCGGTACCGGAAATTTATTTTTGAAATTTAGAAATATTTTTTAGTTTTCGCGATTGTTATTAATTACTATCTAATAAAGCATTCATGAAATGTGTACATTTTGCGCTTATCTAAGAAAAAGGGTTTAAGAGCTTACCCGCATTAAGAGTTAAAATCAAATTTTATATTAAAATCACAATATAGATTAAAAACCCCCATTTAATACATAAAATAAGTTTGTTGTAAATAAATAACAATCTCTAGAAATCAATCTTATCTATTTGAACAGTCGTTATCAAACCAAAGTATTTAAATGATCGTTTAAAAGTATCCGGGCATTTGCTCATTTTGGTCATACGGTATTGACAATGTGAAAAATATACATTTCAATAAAGTCTATACTTCATAATGTACGATCAAAACTCCGTTTTACGGCCGCTATTTTAAGACGTTTAGCTAATCCCAGAATACAAATCGATTCCAATCCATTCGCCGTTGCGAAAAGGAATGGTCCTGTTAAGAAAATTCAAGGACCTCGTTGTCACATCGATGAGGCAAATTTCTCTGTCGTTTTTTATCGGTTGTCCTATGTATCGATACATACGATATATGATACTTCAGGATAGCGTATCATCCACAGAGGTCCTGGTGTAAGCATAACATGCGGACAGAGTCTACTTATCGACACTCGAAAATATTTTATCCTTACAACTATTTGTTAAATCAAAAGTCACAGACATAGATCCCGAAGTATATAATTTTGTATAGATTTCTCTTACACCATTGTCTCATTGAACCACGATTCACCTTAAAATTAATGTAAAGCTGAGCTTAGTTCACGCTTGTTACAGAAGCGAAGAAAGTAGAATTCGAAAGTAGATACCTCTTGGAAGAAAATACATCGTGGGAGGGAGGCAACGGGTGCAGATGCAACGGTACCTTGACAGTCACGTTTCTCCACGCCCTGTGATTATTGAATATTTAATGTCGGTTGCACGACGTTTGACTTCCTGATCCAAGCGTGCAAACCGTAATCGGCGTGATCATGCGATTTAACAACGCTCTGAATAGCCTTTGTCCGGAGATTTAGTGCCATCGATCCAAACCGCGTTTCCAACCTCTATAATATTACGTTCCGCTTTCCATTTCGTATCGTATCGCATCGTCGTTGCATGTTTGGACACACGCTATTCAAATTGTGCAGCGTACGCGTATTAGCTAGACGTCCTGCGTGTGTGTCTTCGACGATAAATTGATGGTTGGATGAAAATAATTCCATGCCAAGTAGGTTGCTTATGATAACTGATCGGTAATTTATGAATATTTAATTGATTTTGCGGAACATACAGTAACTACAAAAAGTAATATATTCGCACAGCATCGTATTTATTATAAGATTTGCATACTAAATAATCAGGTCCAAGTATTTTCATCTGATTACAAAAATGTTATACCTACTATGAAAATGACATGTAAAACTTAATAAAGAAGATTGTTTATTAGAAAGTAAGAGTATGTACAAATACCTTTTATAATCACTGTATGTTTAGTACAAGCCAAAATTTAGAAAGATCGTAAATTAACCTTATTTATGATCGAACTTTCTAATATTCGAACTATCGATGTCGAAATATCCGATATTGTAATAAAAATCATTAGTTCTATACAGTTATGTAGAGAGAGAGAGTTTATTAATAAAGTGTTAATTTGTAAACACGAATATCTTCGCGAAAATGCTGGAAAGCTAGTAACAATGAACATACTCATTTCACAAATACAGAAACACACGAAACCGCTGGTTTACCGCTCGAAATACAGGCAAATGCACATGATTCACCACTCATAGTTGCATTGTAACTTGCGATGTTACTCACAGACGCCGACTTAGTGTGAGGGGAATGTATCGGACATCGTAATTGAAAACGTTATTAATTTTAACTTGCATAATAAAGCAATGTTGCCGTATTATCTTTATGGTAATAAACAGACGAGATATTGAATGTTATAAATATTTCTGTAACAATTAGCTATTTTTTTATTTACATTCGTATTACGTAAAATTTAAGTTTCTTTTATACCTATATATTATTTCTTAGTCTGTAAGACAAGGGTAGGATACAGAAGGTAAAAGCCTACGTAAAATACACGTGGAAAAGTTACACACGTAACTTACACCACTCGGACCGACAGTTTTATGACGAGACCCTATAACAATAACTAGATCCCGAACACTCGAAAATGTCTGCTGAGATTCCATGAATCAACTGACATACAATTCTTTTGCTGAACGTTGCCTAAAGCGAATTTCAACGAGTCTTTAACCATCATTGTAGAATATTTTTAAATTACTTGTGTCTTAAAAGCAAAATATATATCATCTTTTGTCCTATAATATAAACATTAATTGCTAAAAATATTTAGAGGTATATATATATATTATTTCTTTCTTTCTTAATTAGAATTAATTAGATTGTCCTGTTTCTAATTCAGGTAATAGTGTAAGCAAGAATATCTAGAACCGGCCTTTCATTATTTTTTTATTCAAAGAAGGCTTAAGGCAAAATTTTTCAGATTAAGTTTTTAATAAATTGACTTCAACATATAAATTTAAGATCTGTTTCTTTTTTCTTCATTAAATATTTCACTATTTTATTTCAAGTTGTTAAAGAAAACATTGTTGAACTAAAACACAAGTTTAAATCACCATAGATAAAAAAATTTGTCGAAATTAACACGATTGGTATAACGAATAGATAAGATAAAGTTCATTATATTTTATTTTGTTTAGTTATTAGGTAGTTTACTTATTATACTACATATGAACAAATTTAAATTTATATTACTTTATTAAATGCTTATTAACTACTATAATTTCCAACAATTGTATGGTTTTACTTTACATATTCTTTCATATAAAATAGATAAGTTTTATATGAGATTTTATTTTTCAAGTATTGATTACGATTCAAATATTGATAATTCATTAAAATTTTATATAATACTACATGTTACTTTTAAATACAGTTCCAATATGACGCAGCATACGAAATCCGGTATGGTCTAGTGGCTAGGATATCTGGCTTTCACCCAGGAGGCCCGGGTTCGATTCCCGGTACCGGAAATTTATTTTTGGAATTTTTTCTTATCTTATTTGTACAAAAATCCATAGTATTTTTTAGTAAGTTAATGAAATTATTTACGAAACCGATCTTAATGACCTTAAAATATGTTGTCGAGGTAAATATTTTAAAGAACTTTTCCCTACAAATGTTACCGTCGCTCGGCTTTACTTTTGGAGATATTCGCAAAAGCAAATCAATCAAACATAAGCCATTAACTTTGCTTTCTTGTGTCAGTTGAAAATTAATGAAGCATAACCGTAACGTAAACTAAATTGATGATTTTTGTAAATATCTCGAAGACTAAAGCCGCTGTAGCATGTATAGGGAAAAGCTATTCAGATCGTTGACTTTGTCGAAATATTTTACGATTATTGAAATTATAAAGGCGTTCGGTTTGTACGTAATTATTTAACATAATTTGAATATTAATATATGAGTGGAAAATTGTGTTCAAAAACTACGTTTTCTTTAGAACTTAACAAGGATTTAGCAAGGACTCAACATAATCCGGTATGGTCTAGTGGCTAGGATACCTGGCTTTCACCCAGGAGGCTCGGGTTCGATTCCCGGTACCGGAAATTTATTTTTGAAATTTTTTTCTTATTTTATTTGCATAAAAATCCATAGTATTTTTTAGTAAATTAATGAAATTATTTACAAAACGGACGACCTTACCGATCTGAAGGACTGAAATTTTTATCGAGGTCAACATTCTGAAGAATTTTTCCTTACACATGTTACCGTCGTTTGACTATGACTTTAGAGATAACCGCAAAAGCTTCTGTTTTGTCAACAGTATGATTTTAATAATCGAACGGCCTTCTTTTCAATATCGTGACTAAAATATTTACAATTTCGAGTAACGATAATGTGGTACAAAGATAAATATTAATTATAGCGTTATAGGCCGCCTTATGGCTATCGAAGAAAAATTTAAGTCACACATAATCCATTAATTTTTGCTTTTTTATGTGAGTTGAAAATGAATGAAGGGTAACCGTAAGGTAAACTAAATTAAAGGTTTTTGCGAATATCTCGGAAATTGAACCAAACAAGGGTAACATGTATAGGGTGAAGATATTCAGAATGTTGACTTTGTCAATTCGTTTAAGATTATTGAAATCAACGAGGTCGTTCTCTTTGTAAATAATTATCTAAATTTGAATATTAATATATAAGTGAAAAATTGTGTGCTTAAAATATGCGTTTTGTTTGAAACTTACCAAGGACATAATATAATCCGGTATGGTCTAGTGGCTAGGATACCTGGCTTTCACCCAGGAGGCTCGGGTTCGATTCCCGGTACCGGAAATTTATTTTTGAAAATTTTTCTTTTTATTTTGTTTGCATAAAAATCCACAACTTTTCTTTAATAATATAATGAAATTATGTACAAAACGTACGACCTTGCCAATCTTAATGACATTAATAAATGTTATCGAATTCAACATTCTGAAGAATTTTTCCCTATGTATATATTACCACCGCTCGGCTTTAATTTCTGAGATATTCACAAAAGTTTCTCTTTCAATGATAATACGATTTTGATAATCGAACAGCTCTTTTTTCAATATCATGGCTGAAATGTTTCCAATTGCGAATAACGATAATATAATATAAAGATTAATATGAATTGTAGCGTTATCGGCAGCCTTACGGCGGTCGAAGAATAATTTAAATCAAACCAAACCCATTGATTTCTCTTTCTTCTGTGAGTTGAAAATTAAAGAAGCGTAACCGTAACGTAAACTAAATTAAAGATTTTGGCAAATATCTCGGAGACTAAACCAAGCAACGATAACATGTATAGGGAAAAACCATTCAGAATACTGACTTTGTCGGCATATCTTACTTACGATTATTGAAATTAACAAGGGTGTTCGCTTTGTTAATAATTATGTATTGTAATTTGAATATTAATATGCAAGTGAAAAATTGTGTGTTCAAAATCTGTGTTTTGTTTGAAACTTAGTAAGATTCTAATATAATCCGGTATGGTCTAGTGGCTAGGATACCTGGCTTTCACCCAGGAGGCTCGGGTTCGATTCCCGGTACCGGAAATTTATTTTGTCATTTTTTAAATAATATATTATTATTTTTCATAACATTAAAACATACTTTTTCGAAGTATGTATTAATAAAGAAAGAAATATATATTCATATAGATATATAAATTGGATATTCCAATCATTTTCTTCAAACATTTTTCAATTATAATCTTCTGATATATATAATTTGACAATTTATGAATAACATATGAAATGGTTAACACGTATACGGCAGAAAAGAATTTGTTTGTTATCTTATCCCATAGTGTAGTAATTGATATGCGATCAAAACAAAAATTATATATCGGAAGCTTCATTGAGCGGCTGCATATAAAAGTCGGACAATGGGTGTTGACGCGGTTGTTAATAATAATTTGAAAACATGTGACAACTTCATTTCTTGAATGAATAATTTTGTAACATCTGTCGATTAACAATTAATCGTTTCATAACCCTAATGAAATAGTCTGCATTTTTCGAAAAAAATTTGTAAGCGTTACGAGTATTAGAAAAATTGTATACTTTCACTATTATGTTCAGGATTTTTGAAGTAAGGATACCTTATCGATTGAGAATAAAAACTTACTTGAGAGAAAAAGATCTTGGAGGGCCTGGGCTGCCTGGCATAGGAGAGCCCATGTTTCGGCAGCGGCAAGTCCTGTTCCTCGCAGAGCAAGTACATCTCCCGCTACTACAGCGAGACCAGGTCCTCCGTTCAAGTCCGTTTGCATCCTGCAACAAATAAATTCCATACTTCCGTTTAATAATGTGCTTGTTTTAAAATATCTACAGAGATTATAAAAACAAAAATTGTATGTACATGACATATGCAACTTTATTTCATGAAATAAGAATATCATATTTTTCTATTTATTATTCTATTTAATTTGCTTAACCTTCAAAACCTATCAAACGAATTAGATTAGGTTTCAATAAATTTATTTAGATGCCGTTATAGGTATTAGTCTACATAAACGAACTTTCATTGTTCAAAAAATTGTTGATCCCGAAAATGACCGATTATTTTTTTGTTATTGGAACTTAATCGAAACTGAGAAACGGCTATTAATAACATAAGTTAAAAATTAAGTTTAAAGATTCTTGACATAGTTCGCAATTTGGAAGGCAGGTATAATAGATGCTTTCCAGTTTTCAAGGTAACAGATGTACTGTGATCAACAATGTTGAGGGATCAGTGAAACCGCGCATTCTTGAAGTTTCGAAACTACGCTACGGCTAAACGCGTGCCCTTTGTGACGACTTAATGGACAAGTGTCGTATTTACGAGAATAGTTAAACGAGCTAGAACAATATACTCGGTAAAGGAAGGCCGATGAAAGAAGGTTTACAAGGAATTTCAATTAACTTGTGAATATCACGAATGCTTTATAAATGTCAATGTATATGTTAATACCTTGGTAGTTGATGCGACGTTAAACCTACATTAAACAAACGCGAAAAGAGCTTTAGAATATTGAAGCTTGACTATAGCGAATTATGAGCACAAAACAAAATCGGTAATGCATGTCTAAGAAGGAGGAAACATTTTGATTTATTTAATTCTTTATTAAAATCACAAAAAGAAACATTTGGATTTATTCTCTTGATTCAAAATGATACTTGAAGAGCGTCATGATAATTACACTGTGAATATTTATGTGTTTTTGGGAAATCTGAAAGTACAGAATTTAATAGGTAAAACAATTTAGATTACATTTTTTAAATTATACTCCACTCATACAGATGTGAAATTGCGTAAAAGTCTGCTGTCTGATAATAACTAAAGAATGTATCCGATGAAAGCCATTCCAAACAATCCCAAACAATAAAGAATTTCTCAAAGTACAATATAAAAGCGGCACGGAGACGGGGGAAATAATAAGCTTATAATTTACTAAACAAGAAAGAAAAATAAGAAAATAAGAGAAGAAAGAGGAAGGAAAGCGGAAGATCTTATATATTCATCATTGCATCGTAATATTGCCTTATTCCTCTCATTGTTGACAGAATGCAGTTATGAAATCATGTACATACGTATTCCGATCGAGATCGAATTAATTAAGAAAGCCGCGTTTCGGGCGTATGGTTCGTAGTCTGAAATGGAGCGGAAGCAACGAGACGAACAAAAGGGGACTGAAATAATCGAAGCTCTGCTCCGTGGCCAACAAGCTCGATACATCCAATATGCACGCCCCGGCCTGTTTACATTTGTTTGTTCTCGACTAGCTGCACGACACGTTGCTTCAATCCTGTTCCACCGTAACAGCCCACTGTTCTCGACTTGTTTCGTGTTAGACGCAGGCTTATTGTGTTCACGTTTGAAAAATCGATGAAGAATCTAAAGTCATCTCTACAAAATTCTCACACGGTCTTATTAGTTTATAATTTTCAATGTATTAAACTGTTGAGGAAATTTGTAGCGAAAGTTAAGGAAGATTCAACTGGAATTAGGATTTTCCACTTTTTCCGATAGTAGATTGGTATAAATAGATTGCACAACTCAGTTATGGCAGCTAGGTCGCTGTTATTTTCCTCTTATCACCGTTCTATCTGAAGCATTTAAACTAATTATTATTATAAAATATTAATAATTCATTATCTCCACTTATTAATTTATCGTAGAAAGCTTTTATGTATCTATATGTTGTTTATCGCTGTAATGAATAAAATTTGAAACTGAGCTAAAAATATATATGGAATGTACATAGAAATGGATCATTGACTATTCAAATACTTTTGTGATGTATCCGAAATATACTACTTGTTCTAAATATCTCGTCCTAAGTAGCTTTTATATATATTTATTACGATTAATAAAAACAGAATATTCAATTTAATGTTTAATCAATTTAATTGAAAAATAATACCTCTATTTCATATATATTTGTACACCTTACTCACTCTCTCTATCAATATTTAATTTTATTACAATTTATTACTGTTTAATGATGCATTCTAACCCTTCACCTCTGGTTTCAATGTGTGTATATTCATAATATCATTGCGAATAAATACAAACGTCTCATATAATTCAGTTTAAAGCTTCCTAAATGTGAGGTCTTAATTCTCCAAATTGCGTTAGAGAATCCATTTAAATGCGCTAGAAAATATGTGTGTGTGTGTATGTGTGTATGTGGTTTTGTGAAATAATTGAGGATACGTATGCATTCGAGAAAAGCACCTGAGAGTCAGCTGTGAAAGAGAAAACACGTGAAATTGGTCTGTGTGAATGGAAAAGCTCGTAATTACATTTAATTTCAACATCAGCTTCTGTTTAATATGTAAACATTTATATCGGATTTATATCGGGTTTCCATGTGTACCTTGTTTTTCTTATATCTCGATGATACATTAATATTTTCGCTAGTGAAACAATTTATATGCAGAATTTTAAAATAAAACGCAATGAAAGATTTTTAATACAATGCAGCATAACAATACATGTATTCCACATACAATGTGCGATAAGTTATAATATAACTAGGGGAGAAATGTATTTAACAAATTCGATAGTTATTTCTTAATTAATTCTTCCTTTTCATAATCAGTTTCTGTATCGGTATAAAAATATTAAACGTTTAAATGTTCGAGAAATTTCTTCACAAATTTTATAGACGTAAAATGATCTGAATTTTAATCGTATCATTGAAACAATGTGACAATAATCACTGTGCCCCGAAAACATTTTTTGGCTCTTAACTTTTTTAAACTGTATCTTCTCTTTGGTTATTTTCCTTTGGGTACGTGTTTTACAGTCCCTAGGAGATTTTATTCTCTATAACTCAAACAAATGATGTTAATTTTCGCGTCTAATTACTATCGAGCGGAAAGTAAACTCTTTACGTTGGTATTCCTCTCGTTACTTCACGTTTATACTATCTCTTCTACCATTTTCTTTTTTCGAATATCTTATACATAAAGAGCGCGAAACACACGAAAGATAGTAAAATTGTATGAAATACTAAAACCAAATATTTACAACCTATTTACATTTTAATAATACCTATTGAAATATGGCATCCAATTAGTGTCATATAGAGCCGAAGAAAACATTAAGGTTAACAGGAACACCTGTGTTTATATGTAACTTGAACATTATGTCCATTTTTTCCTCTCTTATGCTATGATATAATATGTTTACCTTTTTTTTATTGCGTGAGGGAAACACGAGATGCATTTCCTATACTTAAGAGCCCGAACCTTTGGGCTAGACAAGGTCATAGTAGTCTACCAACTAAAAACCCTTCCTTTTTATTTTCATTCGATGGAATGGAAGAAGTCTTTCTCTCTGATCCTGCTGTGATCATAAAACAGCAGGGGAAGAGGGTTAATACCTTTTTCTAAGGCCTAAAGCTTAAACCCTAAGCTAGCAAGTGGAAAACGCTGACGAAGGACAGTGACCAGGAATCACTGACTACGAACGAACCCAATACAAAGAAGAAGAGCAAGAAGAGAAACAGTAGCCTGTCGTTATTTTCGTATTACAGTATATTCACTTGAAGATAACCTTACTTTGGTCAATATACCTTTTTGGATGGTACACTTTCTTACTTATTTATTAATTATTAATTCGTAATTCGAACAATGGACAGATGTCCAACAAATTAGATATTATTTCGAATAGTTCCAAAGAAAGCGAAGAAGAGAATGGTCCATAGCACGGTCATATAAACAGGTTTGGATACTCCGATACCTAAAACATTGACGAAACCGTCCGTCTTTTGAGTCGAAAAGATCAAGATGGAGGGCAAGTAAAGGTCTCGTTTTGCGCATGCGTGGCACGTATATACATATACATAAATGCTACGAATATCTCAGACAGAGACACAGATACTCTACTTATTTCTGTCTGTCTGGCAGAACGAGAACTTTTTTTGCCAGCTGTCTCGTTTTTTGACTCAAAAGACGAACGTTTTTCCCTAGCAACACAGCGAGTGCACAGACGTGTTTATATGGTCGGGTTTCGCACAGTACAGCCCTAGAAATAATGATCTAGGCATGCCAAGAAAATTGCTGAGAAATTTCAACTAACACAAGGTAGAATGAATAGAAATTGAGAAAATGGCCGAGTTTATAGAAGAAAACGATGTTGCGTATGTGTTACGCTAGTAAGAAAAATATATGTCTAACATTTGTAGATTTCCACCGCATACAAAAACCTGTTTTCAAGAATAGCATTCGAAACAAAAGTATTAATTTTTCAATATGAAATGTGTATTTCTATACGTACTATTTTTTATAAATGCGTTGTTATGATGAATTTAATTCTGCATTGTTCTTTTATTATTTTTATTATATACTTTTCACAATTGTAAGTAGTTTTTTTTCTTCTATTAGTTACATGTTCAATAAATTACGAGTTTTCCTATTAAAAGAACGACTTTATTGCACATTTTACTTCGCGCATTAAATGGAACCAATTAGCACCATGGTGCTGTAGGTAGGATAAATTCGTTTATTGAATCAAAATAGAAGAGAGAAAACATGGATTGCTTACGCTTTCGAAGACAATTTTTAAATTAATTTTTAATTTTCCGATATTAATTCTCTGGATGATTCACGTGATATAGATACAAGCACATATGAACATTGAATTCCAATCAATTTCATCTCAGCCCAAAGCCATTGCGGCTCGAGTAGCAGCAGTCGGTCCGAAGACCGAGTAGCCACAGATCGAAAATGAAAACTCGTTGGCCTCGGCAGGATCGATTTTTAATCAAATGCAGAGCACCTTGCACTCGCCAGTACCACATCGTTTGCAACGACGCGTGCAGATTTACCGATTGTAAATCTTCGCATCGAGTAGTCGGTCTGAGGGATAGCGGACAGCTAGATCGATCTGTGTTGAAATAATGGTGCCGTGCATTCCAGTTGCTATCTCTTGCCAAAAATCCACTTTTATCAATTTTATCATTAATTAGTGATCCTTATAACAATGATAAGTAGATAAGTAATACTCGTAATATTATATTAATGCAGTGACAAGTGGATTTATGAAATTGTATGTATTTAGGAAAAGTTGAAGCTGCAGAAGTGTACGATTGCAATATAATGTACAACAGTGTGTAAAATATCTGAAGTGTGATACGATAAATGGAAGTGGTATAGTGAGATTGGAAAATTGGTCGGCGATCGAAATTTACAATCTTCAATGACCGCAATAAGTTATTTGAGATATACATATTTAAAGATCATAAGAATTTCGTTCAGGTCCATTGAGGATGTTAATTTAGAATCAATTTTTCCTTCGAATTGTATCTAAATATATTAGAATGGAAGTTATAACGGAAAGTGATTGGAACTTACGTAGAATGAATATTTTCGAAGCTCTAATTTTACCACTCATTGATGAACTGTTGAGTTAAGCACATTAACGATGACAGGTATTGATCTAAAAAAAACTAACACTCCTACTTACTTAACAATTTAATTCGCAATTTTTCTATATTACTTTCATCCATTATAACTGTTACAATATTTAGTAGATGAAACTGTTCTCTATCCAAGTTTCATTTTTAACTATATTCATAAAGATACAAATTTGCATGAATACCTGGACAAATATCGAAAAAGACGAACGAATTTCCTAGAAAATAAAACTCGCGAAGTTATAGATAGCAAAAAGCCTAATTCTCGTGTTCTATTTCTTTCATCTAACTTTCTATCTTCCTTGCTTCTTTATAGAAATACGAGATTGTATAAACATTCGCGGTCTGTCTGCTGATTTCCAACTGACCACAGACGTGCAATAAAAAGAATTGCAACGAACCCAGAAACTCAAACCTAAACCGCTAATTCACAGACACAATTTGTCCCAAGTGTATGCAAACTTTCGCGATGATCACGATACCATCGAGAATTCCGTCGGCCAGATGAACTTCGATTGAAAACTTTTCGACCGATACCAATCCATTCTTTCTGTGTATGTTTTAGATGCAAATGTCAGGGAGTTATCGAGCAATCGTTCCAGCTTCAAAACTTTGTCTTGGCCCAAGTATTTGCTGAACGCTCGTCAAAGAGCTTCCATCGGAGCTAATTCCTTCTGCTCGAAGGATCGGCAAAACTTTCTCCAAGTATTAGCTGCAACGCGACAAATATATCGCGAGAAACTAATTCTTCCCTGGTCCCTATTCCTTCAAAGAAAATATCGTGTCCTCGATAAGGGATGAACGTCAGTTATAATGCATTGATGCATCGATTCGTTTAACAGCGGAGGTGAAGTTGTGCGACCGTTTTCTGCTTGCTAGAAAAAGTTCCATCTAGATTCGTTCAAAAGCAGATTATGTTCAGTGACTGACGAAAGTATTCGAATACGTAGCGCAGAAAATTTTTATCAATATATTATGTACATTATGCGAAACTTTTTGAAATTTTGTTAGCATTGTGATGAGACACGAGAGACTATCGTGATTATTACAGTAAAATTCGAAACCAATTCGAAGATATATAATTTTATATCGTATGCAGATATATAGCGTTTATAGAGTTAGAAGTTATAAGACATTTGTTACAAATATACGTTAAGCGAAAAATGATTATACAGCATGGACAGTAATCTTAAACGTACAATTAGCGTTAAAGGTGATCTCACTAAATATTGTGAATTATCAATAAATGTAGCGAATAATTGAGAAGTATAAACGGAATAATGAGAAAGTTTATTTATAAATATTAATAAAACCTGGATGAAACAGCAGTTTCTAAAACCAATATATCGATTTTTACTTGTTACCTTCTCTTTTCTTTCCTAAGATGAAAAATGGAAGGTGCGCGCTGGATATTTAAGCTTTATGTTGGATCTTCGAAATTTTATTACAAGATTAGTTGGTAATATTGCGAGATTAATATTAATTACATTATTGAGTATACAATATGAGAGAAATATAGGTATGTGTAATTAATAAAGTGAAAAAAATAATGTAGCGAAAGTGATTATGAGAAGGAAGTAAAATTTTGTGTGTAGATCATAGCAATTGAATCAATATTTTGTTTGCTTTTATCCTAATCGTAAATTTTTATTTTCATATTACACGAAATATATTACTCTCTTTAAACGAAATTTATAAACAAATAAGTATAACCTTCATTTACAACCATATTTTATATATGATATTATTACATAAATAAAATTATATTAAATAATTAAATAAATATAATTAAAGTAGAAAGTAGTCTTTTAATAAGAGAAGTTATTAATCGATTATGGATGTTGATACTAATAGATATTTCTTATATTGGTTAAATATAATTTACAGGTATAGTTAATCGGGCAAACTGCGGTTTATCAGATCCGGCAAATTACAGATCCTTTAACGATCAAGCAAATACACAATACCGATATAACTGGGTCATCGATTAGATGTTTAAACGAGATTGGAAGATTATTCAATTTGAATTATGCGATTCTCGGACTTGCTCAATCTGCAATTCTAGTAATTGGAAAGTCTGCTAATTCTTCGTCACGACTTCGATGAAATTTCCGGTTGATCAGGTTGAATGTAATAAAATATCAACGCGAGCATTCACAATTCAAGCGAAGAAGGAAATTTGAAAAAGTCTCAAAAGATGGAAGAATAATGAATAGTGGAAAGATGTTGAGATTGTACATAATATGCAGACATACGTAAAGTATGAAAAATTAAATATTCGCCATAATATTCAACAAATAAAACAAATGTATACTTATACTATTTTTCTGTTACCTTAATCGTATTTATAAAAATATGAGTTTACATAAACGTCTGCAATCTACTAATTATTAAGCGTGACAAGAAAAATGTATTGCAAAAATATTCTAAACTCTCTCACGATGTTTATCGAACAGGCTCATTCCCATTCGTACCAATTAATTCTCTTTCGTAAGAAATACAATTTTTGTTTGAATGAACGAAACGAATGAAGTTCAGTTGAAAATGACCAAACGCGTATTAAATCGTCGATAATCGATCAGACGACAAGCATGTATCTGGAATCGTGAAATTGCAGGCTTGTCCGAACTGGCTGGAGGAATGAAAAATTTCCGGCCGCTTAAGAGGTTCGTTCTATTAAATGCGGATCGAATCGACATTGTTCGCAAAGGCAAAGGCGGCAATAGGTACGCTCGTTACGAGCAGTCGAGGAGACAGGATGTTTAATTAGAGGACAATCCGTTAATGGCAGTACCAGAGAGTGCCTCGCCTAATTCCACGAAATTTCATCAACGAACAAATCGAACTTCAATTCGCGAGACTCTGCTACTCGCTGGCGAGTTTCTCCTTTGGCCGATCGTAATTTAATAACGTCGGTTGTCATCATTTTTCCGATACGTCTCTGATATTGTGTTACCATCTTGGATTTATTAAGAAATTATGAAGTACAAGGGATCGTCTAACGAAGAGTGAATCTCGATTCGCTTGGATTATTCTCGCGTCGTTGGATATCGCGCGCTTCCATAAAATAAAAATAACTAAGTTTTTATTTTATAATTATTATTTAGAATAAAGCACACCTTGCTCATTTTCATGAGTTTCGAACATGTTGTCAAAAGGAACGTTGATATTTTCCTGATATTGTACTGTATATAATATTTCTAATATTTGTCATAAGTTTGCATTAGTTTGAATTAGTTTCGTGCTAGGTTTAGGACAGATTCGAGCTATATCGTCGTTTCTGGTAGGTTTTCAAGAAAGCAATAATCTTCTGGAGGACGATAGAACAAAGAAAGCGAAGTTTTGGAAAATTTTCAATGAATATTTCAATGAATATAATTTGAAATGAAAATTACTGGAGATAAAATTATCTCGTCACAGGATTTTGAATAATCTTAAACAATAAGAAATTAATATGGAACAATTAATATTGACAATTTTCACTGTTTCCAATTAGGAAAATAGGAAAAGTGGACTTTTCACTTCTACAGACAATTATCTTAAAAGGATAAAGTGGATCAAAATTTGATCAAGTCGATGGAGGCTAAGTTCTCAAGGGGTCTTTATAAGAATTTTTCATCGATTTAAAAGAGGTTTAACTTTACAAACTTTTTAACAGACTTACTATCTTCTGTTCAACTTTAAACCTAAGACGAATAAACAAAATAAATTAAACGAGCAGGTAGAGGAACAATACTTGAAGCTCAATTTTATTCAGAATTGAACTTTAAATAACGTAAAGTTTGAAACTGTAACAAAATTGATTGTCGATTTGAAGAACGCAAAATAGTGCAAAACGAATGATACATAAATCACATAATATATTCTGTTCTTTGTATATAACAAATAACACCATTGAACGTAATTTACATAAAACCTATTCCTGTTTGCAAATTCTATTCATTCTATGAAGGACATTAATCATACAAATATTTTCCATTTGAAGAATTATATTTTTCATCAAACGTCGAAATTTTTACAAACGAAGATTACAACTGATAAATCACATGATTCGGAAAGCAATAATTCTATCAAAGTAAATTTCATGCAATCGTGTTGTTGAAATTTAATCCCGAAACTCGATTCAATCAACACCTGATTCACTTAATTACGAATTAACTGGCACAGAATTGGTCAGCTAGTTTAATAGGTGAAAGCTTTTTCGGACGATGTATCAATCAACGCGATGAATCAAGGCTACACACACAAGTCACAATCGATAGAAAATTAATTCACACGAACGCGAACCAACTTCGAACGAGTATGTTTTACTATTTTGTTACAGGATCTAATTGAACAATATAAACAAAAGTACTTATATTTAGCGGCTAATGAAACATTTGCTTTAACGTTAATATAAATCAGCAGTATAAAGTTCCGACGAAGTTATTTGGTAATTAACGATAATTACAAATTTATTACCATTATATTGCGTTATTACGAAGATATTAATTACGAAAAATTACAATTTTTCAGGAAACTATATTTCAATTAAAGATGAGAATATTCTACATACACATCTCAACTAACTTTCTATGGATTAAAAGGATAATGCTGTCATCCCTAGTTAAAATGCACGTTCTAGCGTTTCTTCATTTTCCAAATATGTTGAAATATTTGGAGTTTCTCGTGGTTTTTATTTTTTTTATTTTATTTTATTTTATTTATTACTGTGTAGCTTTTTATAGCACAGATTTTAATAAAAATACTTGATATAAATATTTTTAAGTATATCTAACTTACATATGTATGATAAATGTAACTTGCTATTGAACATTGATCAATAATAGAATGTCTGGTAAAGTGATGGTAATCTTGATTAATATGTAACGATTTTGAAGAGTTTCTTAATCTGTTAATCAGGGGATCCCTTGATTGCTAAACTTCGTAAATGATATGCATAATACACGCATAGAAGTTAGAAAATGAAAAGAGGATGGCTTCGCTACGTCTTCTTCCATGTAATCCAAATGTAAATGTAACTTGTCCTTTAAAACGAAAACGATATTTAAAAAAAAAAAAAAAACAGAAAATTCCTAAGCAAAAACACTATTATGTACAGAAGATTGACAATCCTAATAATGATCTAATTCGATTTTCCAATCGAATAAATTAACACGTTTAATAGATCTAATACGATCAAGGGTTAAGAGATTCATAATACAATTTCCAAGTTCCTCTAATTCACCAATGATACTTCCACAAATGTGTGTGTACGTCTACGTAATATAATACATGGAACAACGTTTTTTCCTCGTATCCGCAATTTCACGACGTCACGTATTCTCAATTCATTTAAAAATCCACCAGCACGATATACAAAAAGCAACGATATTAGTATCAGCCACTGTCGCCGGAAATGTAGGAAGCGGATGGACGACGCTCTGGTCACGCATTAAATCGGATAGTAAGGTCGAGCGCGCGTGTGCGTCAGCCAGTCAACGGGAATTTAAATTTCAGCTCGATTGTACAGCAGTCGGTGGTTCGATGAAATATGAAAAAATTAGCAGGCGATCCACAGCCGTCAACTTGTCACAGACTTGTTCGTTATTTCGAGCGACGAGCGATCGTCTCGGGTGAAAAAGGAGAGAAAGAGAGATGTAGAATGGGAAATAACACGAATCAATTGTAACGCAACGATCAAAGTGCGATCCACTCGAACGAGAATCGTTCCACATGGAATCACGCGGAATCCGATGTTATCGCGGCGGATTATTTCCAAAGTGGCAGTGGCCGCTGCTAATTTCGAGATACAATATTAATTCGGGGACAATTTTCAGATGGCAGGTTGAGTGGGTCTGAAGATATTGATAATTAAACATATGGAAATTGAACGAAGCAAGGATCATCACTGTACTCTTGTTATTTATTATTTATTATTTTCGTAATATTAACAATAGAACTATTTCCGACTAAATTATAAAAGCTGTACTAAAAACTCAAAATAAAAGATATACATATGTAAATTGCATGTACATATTATCCATTATTAATGCAAGATTTATGTATAAAATTTATGCATATATCATTGAAAAATTATCAAAATTATCAAATAATTTTATTCTATTGATATAAGATACATTGTGTATTGTAAACCTATAAAATTTCTACAAAAACTTACAATTTGGCCATTCTGATTATTCGGGTATTTCAAGAGTTAACGATTCAAGTAAACAGTTATGAAATATCGATGACGAGTTGTAAATCCGTTCGATTAATTCTTTAGGGTTCTGTTACACTATAAAACGTAACTTATAGACACTCAATAGTTGCGTCGGTATTTATCACTGACGATATAATAATTAAGGTTTACATAATTAAAACGACGCAACATGTGCGTCAATAGCAGCGTATATTTATATTAGGGAAATATATCCTAATTACGTCCTAACAGTTTCGAACGATTTTAACCATATAGAGACCATTGTGTCGAAGCAATTTATCAAAATTCAAAACCTTGACGCAGATGTGAAAAGGTTAAAGGTTGAGATCGATTCATTTATAACAATGAGATCGTAAATTGATCGAGATACACTTGCAATTGAGGCTATCATAATCTTATTATTGCAGGGCTAATGGAATATTTATAAGACGTAGTGTGGGATAGACGTGATTGATCAGAATTTCCTTTGAAATGGCAAAAAAGGCAATGACGTGATTAGGAACCTTGCACAGCGGGTGAGCCATTATAGTTTGTAACAAGTTCTATAATAAAGAGTGATGGTTTGCCAGATTTGAAGGGGTTGATTTATGGGGTCACCTGTATTGTTGCGATCTGACGACCTTACAAATTTTGGGTTCTAGACAACAAGAAAAACATGTATGGCAATCGGTCTATTATACTTTGCAATGTAAAATTTATATTTCAACAAAAAAGGTGAAAATAAGGACTAACAGGATGAGAGATTGATCTACTTTCCAAATAAAAATTGTACATTACCTAACAATAAAATCAATATAAATATGTTATTAAAATTGAAATATTTGGAGTGATATGATATGTTATGTAATAGTATAGTTTATATGATCTAAGATATTTTTATGTGAATAAGATATAAGAGCCTATTACACGTTATATAGTAACTTATGATAAGATATTGTAGATTTATCTAAATATTACTCCTATATTACTATTCGAATATACTTTTGAAATTAATTGAACTCTCGGAAAAGCAATAAAATGTTCTTCTGGTTCTTTAAGTTACTTTATATCGATCTTTAGTATAATTCCAATAAAAAATTATTTCTTTCTCAAAGAGCGTATTATACATTTTTACTACATTTTTTGCAATTACTTCAATAATATAATAAAATGATTCTTTCGATTCAACAATATATTTTTATCTCAATTTGTAACAATAAAAACACACATATATGACGCTATAATTAATTTTTTCCTCATTAAGATACGTTATTTAGGAAATTAAACATTCTGCTCGTCCCTCAGAAATAAAAGTAACAAAGAATAATTTTACAATAATTTTTTCTCTCTGGATATATATCAAAACATTTTTATTTTTTAATACATACGTATAATGTTAAAATTTTTAAAACTTACCTATTTATTTTTGTATATTTAATTAGCATATCTAGAGGATATTTGAAAGCACAGAATACGAACGATGGAAACTTTCGCAACGAACATGTAGAATAAATAACTTCTCTACAGCCACGATCAGCAAATATTATAGTAACTTTCACGAAGCTTCGCTCCCTCTTTACGTTCCTCTGTATGAGCAATATTATATGTATGTGTATCGAGTTGCCTACACACACACTTGGGGAAAAGGATTTTCCTGCAAGGAAAAATGCGGGTAAAGCGATCCAAAGAAATTTTCGTGATATTCATGGGGTAGAGTTCAAGAGATTGAGCTTGTTTCTTTTTCGATTGGAAGGAAATAAAAGTAAGGAAATAAAGGAAATTTCAAGAAATATAGAGTTTTCGAGAAAATAAAGACCGAGTTTACTACTTAGAATGCGGATGTTATACCGACAATAAAATTTTCATAAACCGAAGAATGGAAATATACACTAGAAAAGGAATGAGTTTTAATGATTAGTTTTAAAGTTTAATACGCGGTGTCCCGTAAAAAATGTGGCATTGAATTCTTGCTCACTGTTAACTTTTAATAAATCAACTTTGGGGTTGTTTCGTAGTTTTTAACATTTCGACGAGATATACGATGTTTTAGCAGTTTAAAACAGTTTTTAGCAACCTCGGACAAATTGAATTTTTAGTATATGTTAACGTTATATAATAAAAGTTAGAAAAGCAAATAATATAATTATGAATATTAAAAATGATACGAATGCAATATATTCTTCAACGATCGAAAATATCTTAAAAATATTACGAACAAGTACGGAGAAATAAATAAAGACATCGTCAATATATTATTTAGAAAATGAGAAATTCTGATATTTTCACGGTAAAATTATTTAATGCACTGTGCAAGTGACATCTTGGTTCTGTGTGTTTATGGCTGAAACCAAACAAGAGACCAAGCAATTCGTATTGATGCATCGAAGAATATCGGAAGTTTTTGGATTGGCAAACAATTTACAAAAATACCAGTAAAATGAGAAATTTGTTATAAAACTGGCATATATGTAAATGTCAAATGTATCATAAAAATGAATAGTTACTTCACACCGTATATATAAATATTATATTTATATCTATATATTATATATGTAAGAAGGAACTTTTATATTTAATTATAATTTTATATTTCATAATACATCCACTGCAACATCTTTTTATTACGTATATTAAGATATATTTCTTCATTCTGTGATGTTAGAGCCATGCCAGGACTCAGTTTCTATTGAATAATAATTTATCTACCTGTGGAGGATTCCCTATCTTGCATGAAAAATACATTATATCCCAAACTTAAAAAAATGTTAATCTCTGTAACCAATCTTCGCTTCACTCACATTAATTCATGTTATTGACTCTACGACCAAATTTCTAATTAAAAAAAATGACTCACATAAAACTTCCGAAGTCCAACAATTTACTAGTTCGGATTAATCCTGCACCAACTTAAACCTCAATTACTTGTTAGGTTCTAATAAATCAGATTTTGGATTGTTTCGAGTTTTCTTTAACATTTCGATGAGACGTTCAATATCTCAGAAATTTGTAACATTTTTGCATCTCAGTTTCATTTATTGCATCATCTGTAATACTATTTGAATTAGCTTCGTCGAAGCGTCAATCGTCATCCGCTCCTTGAGGAGTGCGTATTCGATGACCGCGGATCTTTCAACGGAACTTACATACATTCGTTGAACTGTACAGTAAAAGAATACACGCGTCTACGAATATGCAATGAATTATTGGAAACACTGAAGCAAATGCTATGGTCAAGGATCTCTGGAATGTCAGAATGGGAAAGACTGTTGGAGGATGTTGCGGAGTGTACGGAGAGTGAAAGGTACATTAGTTACAGGAGAAGGGTGAGCAAAGGGTTAAAGAGCACGGTATACAGGATGACCCACGCAACTAGGACAAGCTATTTAAATAAATATCAATGAAATTTCGTTAAATATGATTACAAAATGTATTTGTACACGTATTTTCCAATGAAGTATTTTTTAATTAGATTTTACATCTTGTTTGTTTAGTACCAAATTTAATGTAATCATATGAAATCATATATATTATTATTATTACTATGATACGAAATTTATTATAGGGCCTAATTTACTAACACATAAATGCAATAACAAACGCGCAGATGTGCAAGTATTCTTTGTACTCGTTGTAATAAATTAAATTTACATATGTAACGCTAACATTATTTCCATTAAACTTCATCGATATTTACTTAGTTTTTGTCGCCCAACTACATATGCATCATAGTTTTAACTAATGAAATTCTTCTTTATCTTTTACCTCTTCGTTGTTATAACTTGTGCTACTTGCGTGGAACACGCTGTATACCGTTCAGCCGTGCAGTGGGAACGTATACATATACTGTACGTTCCTTTACAACTCCCTTGTGGATCGTATGAAAAATATGGTTTTTGGTGATAGTCTGGCTATTGTCGGTTACGTAAAACTAAAACGATACTTTATACCGGAAAGAAATATATTGCTCCGTTCTTTCGAGTTTTCTTCGAAGGAGCTAAAATGAGCTCAGTTTATACAGTTTGAATTAGGTACTTTAAAAATATCAAGGAAGAGGCGAAACTTATAGGACGTGTTCAAAGTTGGGATCAGATGCGAAGGGATACTGGTTTATTAGACTTTTGCTATCTCGTACATGGTGTTCCTAAATATTGTTTTTACTTAGTGTTTCAAAAGACAAATATGTAAATCAATGGAGGTACGCGTTATAAAATATGTTTCTACATATTCTTCCAGTTCTTCAGTTTTTGGATATTCTTAATCTTGTGGTTACGAATGGAATTTACAGAAAAGCACACAGCTGACAAAAATGTAAATTTTTGAATTAAGGGAGAAACTTAATAATCCTATATAGGTACCAACATGTAGCAATGAGCATATAAATGGGAAAATTTTATTTTCCCAATTTTCGTGTAAAATACAAGATTTACTTATTTGTTATATTTATATTAATTACATAAAATAGAAAAGCTACTTATTCCTAAATTAAGTGTTTCAAGCACAAAGATATATCTGAAATGTCTCAATAAAAGGTAATTTCATCTAACTTGTCAGAACTACTTATATCTATACGACCTTCGCTGTATATTCTTTAAATTTCATTTGTCTTTTGATGGCCGATTTCGGTGATCGTAAATCATCGTTTAAAGCCACGCAAACATTCCAGCAGTTCACTCACCTTAAACATTGTCGATTGGCGAGTCGTAACGCGGCGACGTTCTAGCCGTGATGATTTCGTGCGGTGCGAAATCATGCGCTCGAGTGGCGGGCAGATAATACACGAGGCAGGAGACCCCGACGAGGAACAGGAAGAACAGGAACACGATGTCGAACATTAACAGGGAGTTCAAGGTCATCAGCTGCATCGTGCGCGTACAACTTTCTCCACCATTACACACATATACACGCGGGATCCTCACGCAAGCGCGTTCTCACCCGCCAGGTATATTTCCTTCCACTTCGACTTTCGTATCCTTTGGTATCCTCGACTTCCGTTTCCTCGTCTAGCTCGCGATGGATGCGCGAGTATCAACTTTTTGAAAGAATATATTTTTCAATAACGTTAGAAAGGTTTGTTTGAAGCGATAACGATTGAAATTTGAACGTAGCAATTCGTTTAATAGATGGAATAAAAGATGATTATATATGCATATGAATATAAATCATCGGCATTAAATATGAAGATATCTATTTAAAGGCAAATTTGAATTTATCCAATATTCTACGTGATAAGTTGTATTAGACGGTGTGAGTGAAATAACAGATTTATAATAAAATATGTTATGTGCGTTATTTTGCAAGTTAACGTTTCTCGCGAAAGATCAGACAATATGGCTTTTATTGTATCCAAACAAAGTGAGCATTATACCTATACGTTTACGATTGCATCAGTTGTTTCTAAATCTTCATCTCTTTCATTCGAAAATTTTTATAAATCGTCGATGATATTTTTCTGCTCTTTTATTTCTGGATACAATAAATCCCGATATTTTATATGAGATTTTTTATACGAATACGAAAAGAGTAAAAACAAGATTATCCTGCATAAACGGATTTTCCATTGAAAGCTAATCATTTTTTAAAGTCAGTAATGTTTGTATAAGAGAGGAATCATATTTTCCTTTTGCTATGTATACAAAATTATCCCGTAAATGTATAAACATCGGACGAGTAATTACGAGTTCTCATTAAAATGTCAAGTTTTTCGAAATTTTTGGTTAACCGCTTCCACGAGGATTGGTACTATGGAATTTCAATAGACATTCAAGGTAGCCTGGCCACAATCAGCTGAAATGTTGAACTGCAAATCGAACCATAATTGGATTTTCCGGAGGTTATCGATATCAAGTTATGCGCGAATCGTTAATACCACCTCTATTATAATGAGCTATTTGTGCGTCGTGCATTGTGATATCGACTGTTATGGATGGTACTTTTACTTCGAAATTAATGCAACATAATTGAAATCATGATCGATCGTGCCATATACGGGAATAAAATCGAATTCGAAAGTCGATTTTCAAAGTGTGTTATTTGTATACATTATATGAATTGCATATCGATTCGATACATACATTAAGCTTAAGTGCGATCAGACTTCAACCCCTAAAATTATAAATTATGCATATAAATTTTAATATCGGTTTTATTAATTCGAAATGTAATGTAAAATTGACAACATTTACATTTACTAAATTCAGATATAATTATTAATATAAATATGTTCACTGAGTAAATAATTTTGCTTCCAAAATAAGTTACCAAATTTGATCACTAAAATAGACTATGAAATCATTTAAATAAAGCTTCTAGAACTCAAACGTTTCTAAGAAGAATCAATAAAATGATACTTGAAGCATTTTACAATAGATACATATTTGCAACACTAGTTAACAGTTCCTAATCTTTGTTATTATAAGTGAAAACAATATCTCCTATACTACATGTCTTTATATATCTTATCTATAACTATTTTTGTGGTAACGCAAGGTGTAAACAAAGCTATTTATGAAACAACAGATAAACACAATCATTGATCAGTTCCTTTTTAATACGATAAAATAATATGCGTTCCATAATAATAACTGTTACACAGTACACACTGTAAACAATGCTTTCTTATTGCAAAAACGCACATATTTTCATATCAGAAATTTTTCCAGCAATTTTTAGTCCGCGTTATAGGGGGTCCGACTGTGTATATCATAATTAAATATAATATTTAGGGGTGTTATTGAGACGATAAAAAGGCTGACAAGAGATGTACATATCTGGGAATTGAATCGCAAATAATCGTTACGGGTGGAAAAGTTTTGTGAGAACACTTCAATCGATCTTGAACGTCTAGTGCACGTCTGGTGCAACGAAAGAGGAAGATCTCGATCTTTTGAAACACAATAGATCCAAGCCATTAGTTGCAGTGACAGTGATATGGCGAAAGAAGAAACGTTAAGTGCAGAAGACAGCATCGACATCGATCAACGATTAGATGTATCTAATCTGTGGAAAACTTCCACGCGGGAATAGCTCGTTTTAGGTTCCAGATAAGAGAAGCTTTCGATAACATGTGAAAAGTTAAATAATTTCATATTTTCTTCATTTTCTAATAGAATCGTCAGTTTTTCATTGTGGTAAAAAGACACAGTTAGATCAAAGAAATATAGAAATCTTTTGCAACTTTCTTTTTGAAAAATTGTTCTTGCCTTCGTACAATATTTTTGCTTATTATACATTAGGTATAATCGTAGGCACAAATAAATGAAATTTACATATCGATTGATTCCTTGAATATCGTTAATTCATTATTTTCTTCTCTTACTAATCTGAATTCTCTTATTTTTTCTCTCTTGTAATTGTTGTTAAATGTTTGGCTTATATATTATATGATTTTTTATTACATATTATTATTAATAATTTTATATCATAAAATAGTATTTTATATAATGTTTGAATGACAATACATTATAGAAAGGTATTATATATGAACACTTTACGGCATCGGCTTTCAAATAATTAATTTTTTGAAAAGAGTACAAAGTCTGAACTGTTTAATTATAAATTGTTTTCAAGTACGTTCGAGTTAGAAAAAAGACTGAAGAAGAAGCATCCTGCAGACCTCACAATAGAAATACAATAAAACCTGGAAAATGGAGTCCCACTGGGGGTAACCATCCACATGCTATATTTTATCAAATATTTACAGCTTTTACCAAATGTCCTACTGGATAAATTATAAAATTTAAATAAATAAATAAATGAAAAGAAAAGTACGTTCGAGTATGTAGATATATTATCGACGGTAACAGTTGAATTCAATGGATTAACGTAGATAATTATTTTTTCTCGAGGAGAAAGATTTATCAGATTCTATTTAATATTCTGTATTCTCATCGTACTTGATTCTGGAAAATTAATTTTATCAATTGTCTGGAAAATGTCGTATCACAAATTAAACGTGCAAGACATCGGGCACAAATCTATAAATAAATCCCATTTCCTTCTGCATCAGAATATCTTAACATATACTTGACATAGTTTGTCATTTCGAACAGCAAGTCAATACGTATAAATTAACTAGTGACCTATTGTACTCGAGATTTATTAATACCAAATAGGAAACTCGATTTATTTCCTGCAATTCGAAGAAAAATGTGCGACTTCGATCGACATCTTGTTGAACCACTTGACATTATTTTTTCGACCGTTCAACGATTTCGTATTCTCGATTCGCTCAATCATTGACGCGAGGTTGACGATAATGTTAACTGATCTCACAGAATTTATTTCAGTCTACAGTCAAGTAGTAGATGTATTACGGTACGTAACATGGTTTATGTTAAGGATAAGTTTTCGTTTAATCACCTTTTTACGAAATGAAGAGTAATTACGCTTCATAAATATGTTATGTTTAAATGAAATGATTACAAGAAATAAATCAGCTTTTCTGATCCCATTATAATAAATTCTTAACAAGATTTTTCTGTTAATTGCCAAAGAAAAGGGACTCTTAATAACAGAATAATTAAAAGGGTAGCGAGCGTAAAGTCTTTTAATATCTACCGTTCAAGACATTAAACAACGCCTAATTAAAATTATTTCTATTAATATTTCTAATACAATTTTGTATAATAATTCGCCGTACAATTTCTTCTATTTATAATTGATTGCAAATCAAATACTTTTCTTCACGAGCACTATATATTATACAAATAATTTAAACAACGGTTTCAGTTATCATCAGATATAAATTAGTTCCATTATGATAAATCATATATAGTTATTTCTCGTTCTAATTACTTATACTATGCATTACATTTAAAGAAAAAAAGGGAAAAATGGTAACACAATCATTTAATCACGCGCAGTAAATTTTATACTAATTATGTAACAAATACTTGACCCTACATTTTTTATCGTATTTCAACTTTGCTCATTAAACGTCCATAAATTTACTAAATGCTATTAACGCCAGCTTTTTTCTCGTTAATTAAAACGTACTTTATATAAGCTGCGGAATTTACAAAGTTTGTTGTTAAATCTGGCAGGATCTTTATTTAAGAGGGAAAAAGAGCAGAAAATTGTATCGCATAATTTCCATGTTTATCTCCGTGTCATTTTCGAATCATCGGAGCAGATACGACGAGCTAATGAAATTTTTAATATATATACTCGCCGGTAATTAACGCAACTGGCGGCGTCATTAACAGCTGTATCACGGTTGATCTGACCTGTCTATGAGCCTGTCTGCTCCGACGATTTTCCACTTACGCAAATTCACCGGCATACTGAATGCAAGCCGATCTTCATCGACCTTGCATCGCCACTGCCACCGGAAATTTACGGTATAACATAATTTCCGTTCGGGAACACGTTTTCAAAAGATAAACTCTACCTCTGACGAAGTCTGCTTGTTCCAATAGATCGGGAGTTACTATGAAAATTTGTAAATCGTTCGAGTATGAAAGCTGTGTAAAGCATCTGCTGTGTTTAAGCATCTAGAATCGAATCGAAGATTTAACGCTTTAAATTTTTTTAAATTTATCGATTCTTCTTCGTTGTTTCCGCTCTTTGCGAGTGAACGACGACCGTTTAATTATACGCATTAATATCGTCGAAGTTATGCCAAAGAAGTGGCATAATCGAGTTGGACAGAAGTTGGCATGGTGACTACAAAATAATTGGCTTTACATAATAATTAATGAGATTCAGGTATATGCAATTTCGTATCACGTAGTAATACTTTCACGCGACTACAGTTATTTGATAGCGTGAAAGTGGAATGTAGAACCTGATAAGAAAACGATTGATAGGGAAATAATGGTACCCATGTGTAAATAGTTTTTGTAGCCACTGTATATTGATCAATTTTATCGAAAGTAATTATTTGCTTTGTGGAAAACTAAATATTAATCGTACGTTTTAGTATTAAAGTTGCAGGAATTTATTAAAGGGATTATAAGAGTAAATAATTATTAAATATACATAACAATGTGAAATATACGAAATATGGCGCTTCTTGTAATGCTTGGTAGAACAATTTTCTACCGAGGTTTTATTCTTTAAATTATATTCTCAAAAACAATTAGAGTAAACAATTTATTAAAGAATTTTTCAAAGAGTGTTTAGCTCCTGAATGGTTCAACTGAAAAATGTAAACATTTCGGGATCAAATAAGTGAAGTAGAAAATTGTTAATTATTTAAGCTCTGAGAATCTAAAATATTGTTTGTGCGTATGGAAAATGAAAAAGGTATTCAGTAACGTAACGCTGTTATCGCAAGGATACATACACACATGCACCCTTAATTTACAGCGAGTGTTTTATCTAAAATTCATATATATCTATATAGATAGTTGTTTGTTATCAAAATTAAATCCTGGAGAATTAACGAACTTTTTTGTAATTAAAACTGTGTGACCGGAGATGAACTAATTTAACGTAACAGTGAACAACTTTAATGTTCGTTAATGAAATCTCTTGTGCCCTGTATTCGCGCAATAAATTTTTCGAAAATCCAATTGATTTAATTAATTTCAATTATTTATTTATTGAATATTTGAATTGATTGGTATTGTTATGAAAGATTATAAAAGAATGTATTTGTCTAAGTTATCAAAAAATGAAATTTCGATATTATATAGAAACAGAAAGAAATCGTCTTATTATAAAACAGGGTTCGTTATATACTTTGTACTAATACTTTATAAAGATATTTATCTAATCTTTATAAACTACATATCTTTATAAATATATACATCTTGAAATCAATATTTTAATAATTCAAGTCAGTATCATGTTATGGCAGAATTTTACCAGTTCTTTTATTTTCTTCCTTTCATAAGAAAGCATATTTGCATACTTGGTATAAATGCAAATTGTATAAAATTTTAAAACAGCAGATTAAAACTGAAAAACTTCAATGTTTTCAATCTTAAAAATAAAGAAAATCTGCAATGCTCAATATAATACGTCAATTAAATGATTCTACGACGTTTAAATTGATTTTATTCACAAGCTTTTCGTTCAGAACACATGGTTCGGTGTTTTCTATTTTTATGTAAGTATGCACTATAAATTATACGAATAACGTGATGTAGAATGCATAGTAATGGACGTTATTTGTATTATATATATATGTATAATGAAGCGCGACGTTGTATTATTCTATTTGATGTAATTTTCGTACTAGAACTTACCGGCGGTGAATTTAATTTCCATTAAAGGAACGTACTACATCATACGATTAATTAATGCACTGTACATGAGTAAATATACAGGAAGAGTGAAAGAGTAAAGAAGAGGAAATTATCTAAAGAAAAGTTGGTTTTACCAAATTCAAATAAATTAGCATAGAAGCAATAATTGGAAATTCTTATATGTACTTTAATTAATTAATGATACCTCTGATAAAAGTATTAATATTTATGTAATTATATTTCTTGTTATATTTTATCTCAATGATAAAACAGTGCTTCATATATTGAATAATTCTGGCGAAGTAATAAAAATAAAATTAACTTCGGATAATTAATTCAAAGCCGTATAATGCATTTCTGTAATTGTAATAAATGCAATCGTTTCAGTATAATACAATAAGGTTTGGACATTTTTCTAGGAAAAATTTCGTTACTCGTAATAACGCAAAAATTAACATAAAATATAAATTATGTTAGATGAAATAGATACGCAAGGTTTTGTGCCTAACCAATCACGTTAGGAAATATGAACCATCGTTATATCTCTATATTTAAAAAAATCCAACTTTCCGAACTCTCGTTATAAGCGTGTGCCATTAGTCAAGATAAAATAAAATAATTAAGTCTCTAAAATCTGTTTAATACACGTGTTAAAATATGTAACAAATTACATAATCTTCAGATTTTGTTTTATATGCATATGTATGAAAGCCATGTCATAAACCCTGACACAATCGCGATACATTAGAAGATTCAATTAATGTTCTACCTCTAAAATTCTACACCATCAGATTAACAGAATAATTTTCTACCATACGATGCCTCGTTTATTAGAAAAAATTTCCATTTATTGTATTTTTTCAAAATCCAATTAAACGATAATGTGGTTGATATTTTGGATAATTATTTTCGCTACAAATCGCTGCTATTGCATTTGACACGATGCAAAGGACTATTCGGTACTGTTGCAAGAGCTATTACGTCGATCTCTAACGTGGTACGCAGGAAAAATTACTGTAGCGATTTGTAGTTAAAAGATTTACTCGCGCAAAGTACTAATCAAACACGTGCATATCCAATTGAACTTGTAATTTATTCTTTCCGGATAACGAAGCTTCGCAGGATAAGAAGTTATTTTCTCCTTATAATTTGTTTTAAGTACCACGATTTACTGTTTATTCTGCAGGCATATGCTTCAGGAAACAAATAAAAAATCTACACTGCTGGCCATACGCGTTAGAACATTTGCTCGTTACACATTTATTGGACAACTCTAACAGGTTTTATTTTGTTTAATGTTTCATCCGTAACGATATCAAAGAAATGGTAAATTTATAACAACTAGAAAATAAAAGCATTTACATGAAATATCACATTTTGTCCAGATACAGTAGGTGTCTTACTGTATATCCCCGTTAATGTACGAGTCAAATATCCAATTACTACAACTTTCGCTTTATATTTGTAAGCTAAAACTTAAATACAGAGAACTAAGAGATTTTTCGAAAAAAAGAAGAAACAGAGAAAAATAGAGAAATGAAAAGCAACGAAAGGAGAAAAATATATCGGATAGAGGGAAAAAACAGGAAGCACTTTTTCAATGCATACTTTGCCTCGGTAAAGAGTATACTCCTCCAGTGACATAAACCTCGTTACACCGCTCAACTTTTTCCTCCTACACCACTTTTGCCTATCTCGTCGAACTACGACACAACTCGCCCCAATATTGCCAGGAATTACGCGAGGAATCGAACGATCACACGGAACACCCACTTTCTCTTCTAACAAGGGATAGTACGATGAGCGTGAAAAAAAAAAAAAGAGGACAGGATGGTTTTGCGTTCTCGTATAAGAGGCTAGACAGATATAGACCGCAAGATAAACGACGTATTACAGGCATAAAGCAACATCCTCGGTGTCGTCGTCCGTCCCTGTCATCGGGATCCTGTCCCGTTCACGTACCACCCCTGTCATAACCTCTTTTCTCGATCCAACACGACGCGATACAGTGGACACATGCAGAAAAAGAAACGAAGCTGAATTTCTGAAGAAGTTGCAGAAACTACGACGGTTGTCCGTTGTCAGAACGATATCGATGTTTCCTTTCCACATATTCTTTTACATGATTTTAATCAAAAACTCTTCGCAACATATATAATGTCCCATGGCAATGTCTCTAACGATACAATACACAACGACCTGTCAATACCTACTGTTAAACAAGAGATATCAAACGACATACAACATACACGTACAACAGTTATCACAGGATAAAAAAAAATTCATTAGTTTTACAATCAACTCATACCGATGTTAGTGCACATAAAATAAAAATGTGGTAAACAGATATACTAATTAATTGTATTATCAATTTATAGCGGCGATTATATAGAAGTTCGATAAATGTATAAATACAATTATCTAATCTAATGCAACCAATGTAAGTTACTTTACACGCCACGATATAACGTTGATAAATTTGTTTATAATTCCGTGAGATTAATTGATTGTAAATACTTTAAGCCAATAAAAAAAAAAAGAAGAAAAAACAAGAAAGAGAATATTCTTCCACCGTAGCGACCGTGTCTTTCTTGTAACGAAAAGAGATCTCGAGCGTAGACTCTCCGACACAGTCTGCGCACAGCACTCTTCTCTGAAGATTTCGCGTTGATTCCAACCGATAGTTTGCGGAAACAAGCAAGTGAACACGTAGAAAGTAATTGTGGAAGTGGGTTCTGGCTGCTGAAATCGATTCGCAAGCTGTTAAGCAGCAGAGTTTTGAAAGAGATTTTGATCGGCTGGAGAATGATAAATAAAAGTTGGAGGAAGAATTTAGAGGAATTTGTAGCTTGTTAAAAGATTTAATATTTCCTACTCTTCTATACGATACATTATTAAGAAGACTGTGAGTCTTCATGTATTTTTTAGGATTTTTGGAAGCGTAAAATTGTACAGAATGTTCATAATGTGATGAAATATCCGAAATACGGTGCTCCATGTAATGTTTGGTAAAACAATTTTCTACCGACGTCCTACTCTTTGAATTATGTTCTCAAAAATGTGAATTTGCATAAAAGTTCGCAAGTTACTAATAATAATATACAAGTTCCAGATTAACATACCTTCAACAACGCTTTTAAAAGATGTAAGACACGCAAATCAGTTTCTTTATAATTTTGAAATTTGCTTCGAACGAATGAATTATCTAAGTAATATATTTCAGCAACCTATTTAAGCATTCTAAATAGATTTATCGTCAGATTCTTTGGCATTTTTGCTGTCTAAAATTTGCAAATGATTCGCAACTGTGTCAGGAAGCGAAAAATGTTATGAGAAGTGGGATATCACTAAAAGAAACTTTACGAAACTTTTACACTTGAAGAAAAATATTACACCTAGTGATTCTAACCCAAATTTTTAACGAATGTGACAAAGAGATTAATCTAAAACCTCCATCCTACCATTCCTTCGAGGTTGAAGTAGATAACAAGTTGGAAACTTAGAGGAAAGCTATCCGAAAGTAAAACAGACCAGGTTGAGATATCCTTCGCCACTGTTCGCCGCTACGAAGCCAAGTGCAAATAATAGTTTTTCACCGTCGAGCGCAATGATTCAATTTCGACAAGGGAGGATCATACGGCGATAGACGATAAGCTATGAGAGAGTTTCTCTCCGAATGCGTTTTTAACGAAATCCAGCGGATTATTCGGTTACAAAAGGCAAAAGGCACGGATAGAAAGAATTAAACTGCAAAGAAAGAAATATGGTAAGATTGAAATTATTTAAATGTTTTTGAATAATATATATTAATGAATTTTGAATAATATTGATTTTTACAGCAAGCTTTTGATCAACGACGTCGTGATTAAGAGGTTCATAACTTCAGGATGTCATAGTAATTTTCGGATATCTATGTAAAATATCAGATTAGCACACATCTCATCGCCAGATATTTTTCTCATTTATATGCTAAATATTGGACAAATAAGAATTTAAGTAGTTCACCTAGTTAACCTAATAATTTCACTCTCCTATCATATTTCAAAATTATATGGAATATCAAATTAACACAAATCTCATCCCCAGCTATTTTTTCTCATTTATATGCTAAATATCAAGTTAACAAAGAAGACGTGGAAGAGTATATCTATTTCGACGATGTTTAATTAGAACAAGCGAAATGTGTAATTAGAATGAATCAGGTGCAACGACGGTTAAGAACCGCGGTATTACACAAACCTGGTCGATAATTATACCGTGGCGTGCACCATGAAACAGATGACAAATGGTTTCTCTTCGGTTCGTCTCAATGCGTTTATTCCAATTTCACGGTAAAAATGGGTACCGCATAAACGAAAAACAAACGTGCATCGCGTAAATTGAATTTTCCCAGCCAGAATGAAACTGATTTAATCGCTATCATCGGTCTTACATTTTAATTTTTCACCTCTGGCTTCTCTATCCACGCGTCTTTGACCACCAACTAAATTACTGTATTTAGTTTACTCGTGAGACAAAAATGGCAAAACATTAATTAAAATGCAAATAATAACGTACACTCGCATCCATATGTATTTGGAAATTTCTAAATCTTCGCAAATATAAAGTATACTTCAAACGAGATTGTTCAATCTAATTTTAGCAACTGAAGTTATTAAGTGTATACAATTAATAAATAAATATTGATGAAAGTAATAGTCGATATTAGCTTCGAACGTTCTGGATTACAAATATTACATTGCCAAATAAAATTGCTGCTATTTTTAGAAAATTGTAATTTCAGAATTTAATACAAATTTATATTCTATTTATGTATAGTAGATTTTAAAGGCACGATAAAAATATAGTTTAATATTAATTAATATAAATAATACAAATAAAGAGAAACATTATTAGCTAAAAGATATTAATAAGATATTTGTAATATTATTGAATACCATTGTCAGTCGATAACATATTTAAAATATTTTCTCTGTTTCTATCATCTTCCTTTTCGTCTGTTAAACATTTTAAATTTCCATATCACTCGTCTATTACCATCTTCCTACCGAATCACCGGTTTAAAAGGTGACGTTTTCCTGAGAATTAAACCTGAATAGTCGCACGATGAAACGTACAAGTCGTGTTTCAGCACTTTCGTGGTCGTTGCTCGTTAGTAAAAAAGAGAAGAAAAAAAAATACTAAAGCGGTGGCGTTTCTCCCCTTGCGAAGGTTCGAGTAAAATGGAAGTGTAAAAAGTCAACGAACAAAAAACGAAAGGGAAAAAAGAAGGAAAGAGGGTGTGAAAAAAAGACAAAAAAGAAAAATGTAGGGATCTCAGTGGCATGAAGTCGCGTAACCCCGTGCACGTAATTATTTCACGGAATGTAACCCTTTCTGGTGACCAGCGTCACAAAGAGAAAGTGGAAGAAGGACGCGAATTTCAGTCCCGGCGAATGCAATTACAGCCGTGAAATCCACTCGAGAGCAGTTTCCCGACGAAGAAACGGCAACTCCAAAAGATTTCGAAAATCCCGACCGCGTATTGTGATAGCAAACTTCCGTTCGCTATCCTTCGACAATATAAAAATCCGAGAAACTCGTTCCTCTCTGACAAGTTCGCAGCAAATCGACTTTTTGCACGGGAAATCGTTCAGGGATCGACTTGAGTGGTTGGTAAAAATTGTAAATCGAGATATTCATGTAAGTAAATCGTAATTTTTCTCTGGAAACGCGCGCGGCGAATGAAAACGGAGAGATTTATTTCTGACTTTCGAGTATGATACTGAGGCAAAAAAAAAAAAAAAAGGTAAGAAATATTGACTCTTCAAGAAAAGAGACTACTGTACAGCTTTCCCTTTCGTGGTTTCTCATAAATATCGCGTAATTTTATTCCGCATCTATGTCGGCATCTTTTATGAAACTCCGTCGAACTGCGAACGAGAAATTTAGAATATATTCGCTAATTCTTCCTTTTGGAATTCAAAAATATGCTGCAGCGAATGTATCTTTAATTTTTTATTATAAATACGGTTAGCTTGCTCTATAGTATAAAATAACTTCAAAATAATTTCAAAATTTATTCTGTAAGAAATACATAATAAACTGCGAAAGACATAGTTTCGTGAAATGCTTCATACATTGTTTCGTATTCATTTTTTAAGAGTGATGTTAGTGAAAAATATTTTTAAAAAACCCAAAGAACCATGAAAGAACATAGTATAACATATTATACTGTTAATTAAATTTATCAGTAAAAAGAATATCTACTGCTTACAAAATAGAATCAGGTATCGTTTATGTTGTTTTCAATCTACGTACATAATCCTAAAGAAATAAAACATTTTTCCTCTGTCGTCTTTATATACATTTTGGGATCGATTTCAAATTTTCCCAATATAATCACGATAACCTCATCGCAGCATTAGTGAAATTTCAACAGGTTTCGTAGAAAGCGCATAATATGCTCCTGAAAATTTTCTATGATAAGTATTCGAATAGTTTCATATATATGTGCGTGTGTGTACAGAAACGTGCGCGTAAAATCCAAATGAAGAAAGAGACAACGCATTAAGAAAGATCTCGTGAAGAAGAAAAGTGGATTTTCAAGGAAACAACGAGAGTTACATTCTTGATAATTGATGTAACACGAAGAAAAATAGAATGCGTGGTACAAAGTGGGAAAGCGTTCATTTCTTGCGGGACAATTTAGTTTTAACGGTTCCATTATACACAGGTCTTTTATCTGGCTGTGTTTCAGGAAAATAATTTCACCGATTGGAAAGAGAAAGCGTTATCGACTGCTACGTATTCGTAAATGAAGACAGATGAAAGCCTGGCAGGCCCGAGGCATTATTCCGTAGAAATAATCCGGCGATCGAAGGTATCACCGAATGCATCCCTCTCCGCTTGAAAAGAGAAGACATTTCTATGGTCTACAGGGACCGTTGAATAATCGACATCATAAAAGAAACATTCGGAATAATTCTCTTTGATGAATCGAGGCCGTTTGACGTATGGATTCTTTATTTTTAATAAGGATAATTTGATGAAACATCGCGACTAATCGCGAACTCTGAAATGAGTTTGAAATACATATAATATAATAATAGTTAGTGTAATATATAATCATTATTATATATCAATTATATAATTATTATATAATATAATAATAGTTTGAAATAAATAGCTCTGAATAGCAGTTTGGGATAATAAAAACGAAATTGTTATTATATGCTGAAGGTGGCAATGGAAAAGGATTATATGCCATAATACTGTAAGTTATTGGACTAAAAGAATAGTATGTTTGCATTGTGTCAGGAATAATAAAGCTTTTAATGAAAGGACTCTTTTCATTTGTTCCAGTATTCTGCGGTGTTTAATTTATGAAGAAAAATTTAAAGTAATGTAAAACAATTGTCTTCCTCCTTCAATTATTGTCTAATGCCAAACGAACGTATAAACTTCACATTATGAATGAGAGATTCATTGAATCTTTGACTTTTTATTGATTTATTTAAAAATTAGTTTTCTTAATAAAGCTGTCTTCATGGTATTTCTTCTCTTTGCCCCGTTAAGAATCTTTAAATTTATTTCTTCAATATATGCTAATTTTCTATTACGAAAACGAATTGGAGTATGGAATACATCAACTATGGGGTAATCTGTGTATATCTGAATAACGCGCATAAACCATTCGTCAATATTTTACCTTGTTTTTCTATGCGTATTTTTTGTTTTCCACTGTTTGAAAAGCTGGCCTCTGGTCGAATATATTCACCGTTGGAAATATTCTATTTAAGAGAACAAAAAACAAAGGGATTTTTAACGCAACTGAAATAAAAATTAATCGAAATAAACAGACGTTAATAAAAAATAATAAAAACTGCGAAATAAAATAAGAATACAAATTTTCACGCTGGTCCAATTATTTCTTCAATGATTTTTCAACTGATTTTCCCAAATGTTCAGAACTCTGCTATATTCACCAGCGAGTGACTTGATAAAAATCGCAGCTATTTCATTCGACCAAATAAAAGCATAATTTCATCCTATCGTGTATTTCACAATTTGCTCGAAAGCGCGTTGTTTTCCTCGATTTTCAATCACACACGCGGGAATAAATCGCGGAAACCGTTCATTATTGACACTTAACGCACTAACTTTTGTCGTTTACGTAAACAGTCCGCGTGTTGCAACGGTGACCGGCTACTCAAACATCATTGATGCGCATTTGAACCGCTCTCGGTGAAGATTGAAACAGTGCGTTTCGCCGGAGAAATTGATTTTTCGAATTATTAATCATCCCTGATGAATGTTTGCGCGAATGAATGCCAGCATCGCTTACCGTCATCGTCTGATAGAATAGCGCGAAACGCCCACGTTTTTTGTTCGACTGTTCTAATTCGCGCCCTCGTTAATTAACGCCGTATAAATTCGCACGGTCTGCGTTTCACGGGATCGAAAACGCCGACGCATAAAACAAAAAACCAACATTTGTCCGAAGTATCAAGTCGTGAAAATCGTAACGAACTCCATTCTCCGAAGCTTGACCAGCGTGAAATTGCTTGACTGATGGTTTCATTAATTTAATAATTACCCGCGCTATTGTTCGAATCGCGAGGAGAAACATTCGAATGAAGTTCTCTAGAGTTGGGAAGTTACGAGCTGCAGCGTGACCATCTCGAAATTTTCTCCGGCCACTTCAAACTTATGTATAATCCCTTCGTTTATCTTCGCGCCAGAGATTAACTGTTGGTTTGAGGATTCCGAGAAGAATTGTGCTTTTTATACAACATGCTGGATAAGTAGCTAATTTTAGACACTAAAGAAGTGGAATGTTAACGATGTTAATTAATGTAAAAATAAGAACGATATTAACGCTCGTTGATTCATTTTCTGATCTATTTAAACGTATTATCACACCTGCGATTAGATTACAGTGATTACAGTAGCATAAGCGTATGCGTAAGGAAGAGCACTTTGTATGTTATTGTATGATTAATGCACGTTAATAATACGTAATAATTAATATGTTTATTAACAGACAGAGGTTTTAGAATTTCCATTTGTAACATATTATCGAAATTTTCCTCATTTTTTACTTATTCATATTAAATAACTATGTTCCAATAACACAATATCGAAACTCTATTTTACCTATAAACTTGCACGTAAACTTTAAGTTGTCCAATGATAATATTACATCCCATAACTGAATGTAGTCGCGAGAAAAATTCAAAATGTACATCATATCACCCGAGAACATTACATTCGACATTTTTAAACCACCTAACACTTCGCTTTAATTACGAGGGATTCGACGACAGACTTCGCATTCGAAGGAACCACGTTGCTAATGCGACGATGAACTGTGAACTTTTTAACGAAGAATACGTAACAACGCACGTTTCATGAAAGAAACCTTTCGAAGAATACATCGTCCTAGGGTCTTCTCGGCGACGTGATCGAAGAAAAACAGCGCCGGACACACACAACCCACATACCTATAAATTAGGTCGTTATTTCATAACCGAGGGATCGATGAAAACTATTGAAAGAGATGTACCGTTAACCCTGAATTACACACAGCCTGTGCACATTCATCGAGAAGTCGTAATGGGATTAGGTGATCCGTGAAGAATGTACAAATTTATTGTTATTTCATTTCAAAAGGGAAATATCTTATTTCACGCACAATACGAATTTAGCGGTTTCAATTAGAAATATCAGAATTTCGATCTTTTTATATTTCTCTCAAGTATTTTCTCTGTATGTTTCAAAAGACGATAGCTTCAGAAAAATTTGCTATTATTTTAATGAAATAGAACATTAAAGACAAAAATAGAATTTTAAATAAAGAGAGACACTCTTCTTGGTTTATGGTAAAAAGTTTCAAAGTAATTATATTTATTAATGAAAATAGTGACTTTTGCGTATTTATTAATGGCCAAAATGACAGGATTGATTTTTCTAACTAAGGACACTCTGATCTGTATGTGTATTTACCTACTTCGTGTAAAATTAGATTGAATCAAAAGGTTGGAAGTTATGATAAGCTTAATAGACAAACGTTCTTGAATTAAAAAGATATTGTGGTTAACAAGTGTTTGCTTGGATCACTTAACTGTATAGTCTGCCTGGCATAAGCTCTTGCCGGCTATGTGGATCTTGAAAACAACACGTGGGCACAAAATTCAATACATAAACAGTTCTCGAATATTAACCAAAACTATAACAAAATGAAGTGTTTTGAAATGTGATAAGAAGGCAAGAGAAGACAGGGTAACAGTTTTGAAAAACTATACAGATGATATTTACAAACAGTTCTCAGTGAATTTCGTGAAAGGAGATCAAGAGCGAAGATATTTATATTCTGTAACGCGGTGTAAACAGCAGAAGGTAAAATAATATTTTTCATACTTGAAAATTTGTAAATACTTTCAAACAAACAGAATTTTAACATCATCGAAAAAACAGTAGTTGATGTTGGTATCACGTACGTATGTAAATGTAAAGAAGTCTATTTCCCATCAAGAAAACACAGCTAACGATAACAATTATACTTAAACCAATAATAATAATAATAATAATAATAATAATAATAATACACAAAATAAAAGTCTATAACGCGAATGCCAAAATCTTTTAAATTAGCGTACATTTCATAATCAAATATAATACAGAAATTTTATTTCAATTTCATGAAAAATCGAACCCACCAAACCCACCAAATTGAATCGTCATGATAATATCATATTGGATTGCTACGTTCAAGATAGTACCCTATAATACAAAAACATCCGCGCTTTTTCAATCACAAGATCGAGGAAAGTAGGGATCTGCCTGAAATTCCAATTTCACACGATTTATTCTGTTAATCGCCTTATGCCGGCTTTCATGCAACACCTTCGATCAATTCTCCTCAAGACGATTTTAATCGATATAATTTAATTTTGCACAAGGACGTACACTAAACTGTATATATCCGAACGAAGACGGGACCTTCACCGAAGATCATCAATGGAACCGCGAGAGCACGCTGAGTTTCTACGGCGAAATACCGGATAGGGTTGCTCACCGCGTGGATACTAGATGAATACTGAGGCACGTCAACGGGTACTGGGATCTAACCCCCTTCTACGTGTGCCTCATCCCTCTTTCGTCTCTGCTCCCCACTCTCCGCTTCGCTCCTTCATCAAACGCGCATCCACCCACGCAACTGTTGCGCCCCCGTCCATTAGCGATCATCCCTTAACATTTTGCAACTGTTTAACCACCCCCGTGGACCTTTGGACGAGCGCGTGGCGATAATCTAACCACGTGGGGGTATACATCGATCGAGATTGCCAACTCGTGATTCAGACGGTCGCATTCATCGAAAAATTCTACGAAATTTTCATTCATTTTATATTCTACGTTTACGAGACACACAGAGCGGCGAAATGTTTACTTTTCACTAGACTACTAAGATTCGAAGCGTATCGATTTTAAACTTTATTTTATCCGCCACTGTATTTCCTGCTTGCCGAGCAATTAAGCTGTAGACGATATTCGCGCTGGTTGCAATTCGTTTGCTTGTGTTCGCCGCCGACAATGCGGCGATTTTCGCTACGTGCCACGATGCATAACGACGCTCATCCCTTTTATACGATTCGTGTTTGCATGGTTACTCTTCAGGTTGGTAACGAGGAACACGGCGAGTCGACGGCTATTCGAAACGAATTCAGGTAGCGACGCACGACTTCTTCTCGATGGCTGCACGCGCGCGCCAACTCTATAGAGCTCGATGACGACAGTGCAAATCGAGTCCGGACTTCCCCGCGTTGAAACGCTTAACCCAGATTTAACGAGGAACTAAAGTAGAATCCCGACCTGTCCGCGACTAAATCCGCGAATGACGTCCGAACGAAAGTACAACGAGGAGGGAAATGATATCTCGGTTTGGCTGATGCTCCGTGGAATGGAAGCTAATTAATCAGAGTAAGAAAGTCAGCGGGGGAGGAATCGACAATTCGTTTGCCTTCCCCTGCCAATTACTCGTCGACGAACGCTCGCTGGTTTCTTGCATATTGCAGCCCGGGCTGCTTCCTACGAACAGGTCGCATTTCTGCAGAAACTTTGTTGCCACTTTGTTTCCTGCTATAGCTGGCTCTTGGATAAATGTGAAATAAGTACCGTTTTTAGTTCCATAGAGGTAAACGGAGACGTTTCTTCGTGTAAGGTTGCTTGAGCCAATTCAGATTCAACATTTTAAAGTTCAATCTTGAACTTTGCATAGAATAATTGAACTTCTTGTATATTGTGGCACGCCATTAGTCTTTATACAGTAATGGAAGAACGAGGAAATATCGCGTACTTTAGATCCACTAAGGAAAAATATCAAAAAACAAAGGGAAAAGTTCGACTAACTTTCTGACTAACTTGTTCGACTAACGTTATTTGTCTTATCGAGGAAGTATTATATGAGAATGAATAAAATAAACGATAAAGTAACTTCTAGGAACAAAGTAATATATGTTAATTATTGTCGTACATATCCTACTGATTGTATATAAAGTAAATACGAGAAATAGCTTTCTTTCCACTTTGCACCACTTTCCTATTAATTTATTAATATATGTTTTATACAATTACATAATTTGATTTATTGACTTTGTTTTTACTAATATCTGTACTATAATCTGATTTATTTTACTTAAAATAAAAATCAAGTATATTATAGAATACGTTAAATTACTCATAAATATTTTGACAAGTGTTTATGAAAATATTAAATTTTAATAGATAAACATTATTTATATCTAACAATATTATCGTTCTTCAAGTTGCCAATTATCCGAAGTGACGAAACAGGAATACGAGAAGAGAAATTATTTACCATGATAATGAAACTAAATGAAATAAACGAGTTCATAAAAAGGCTGCGATTAAATGATGCAAAAGGATAATTCATAAAAATATAAAAATAGCTGTAGAAATTCGATTTACCTAACTATGTACTCAGATGCATTTAACTTAAAAAACCTCTTATTCTTCGTTCGTACGCAAATTGATCGTTTCTTCACCCGAACTACATTCCAAGCATGGAAAAGGGGGAAGAAAATAAGAGAAAAGAGGATAAACAAATTCATGAGGTCACGTTTAATTCACTTTATCTCTAAATATGGTTCTCCAATACGCTGTGACTGTGGCCAATTCAGTAATTGAATTGAACTGACGCATGCAAACAAACTCATTGAATAAAGAGAATCCTTTGTAGTAAGTATGTACTCTGTTAATTAATCTACATTTACTAAAGCCATTTCGTACCGTTTGTATACAGTTTCGCAATAATTTGTGCAAAAATACACGATCTTATTGAAGTTATGAAAATGCTTTATGGAAAGGAATGATTCAAATGAAACATCTGAAAAGTATTTACTTATTTTTTATTCAAAGATATTTAATAGAGACAATTCCAAACCAATATACTTATTATCTAAAAAACAAAACATGTATGTAACTACTATATTCCATTTTCCATTTCAGATAGTGGATCAATAAATTTTATTATGTAAAACTTTGAATAATTTATGGATTATTCAAGAGAAAGTTGCACGTCGAAAATTAATGATTGTAACCATTATCGTCGTCTACCGCAAAAATTAAATTAAAATATTTCTTATATCAAAGATTTTCTTTTAACGTATTTATAATTAAAATTCACATATAGCACTAATATTCTACTAATAGATAATCCATGATTTCTAATCCCTCAAAGTCTTCCAACAATTAATATAATATCCAGAATTATATAGTGCATTCCATTAATACGTGTAAATTTTATGTAAAGTGTTAAGCTAAGGACAAATTTTATACAGAACCCGTTGAGAGGAGATAAAAAGAAGATGCTGGCAAATTTAGCTTCCAAGAAAGGAATGATTCACACTATCGTCGGTAACGAAAACCGTGGAAAATGCAAATTCGAAGAAACGCTGGAAATAGGATCGTCTTGTAAATGGCCACGCCGTTTCTTATTACGACTACAAAATGAGAATAATTTGTCCTTGGCCGGTTGGAGCACTTTGCGGCCGCTTCTTTTTTTCAGTAACTTTTCAAGCAACTGGACTTCATGTATTTAAATAGCATAGCTCGCTGCATAAATAAGACCTGAATGGTTTCTTTGTGACCTTTTAAACAAACCTTTTAAAACAGAAACATTCGATTTATGTGTATTGTGGCATTCGTTAGGTAAAAATTCTAAAACAAATAAAATCTGAGTAAAGTAATAGGGACATTATCGTACAACGGATTGTCAGTTTTTCCTACGACAGTCTTCTTCGTTAATTAATTACTCCAAAACAAAACGTAATGCAGCAGCATAAGGGAATTCAAACATTAAATGTGCTTCCACACAGTCAAGGCAAATAAAGCAGAACGAAGAATCGAGGAGAAATACGACAAAAACATTTCCATTATAAGTTTTTGTCATTTCATTAAATACTTAAACTTATGGAGGAGAGTAGACGTTAAAAGGTCGGATATTTGGATTGACAATTAATATTTTTCATTTGTAACTTTCTTCTGAAGATTACTTAGACTTGTTTCGGAGAATAAGTTACATTTCCCGCGTTTCATGACAGAATAATTTTAAAGTTCCATAAGCTATCGACCAATCTCATATTTCTAAATCTCCCATCTTAATTGCCTTTGGGATTAAATATATTTTTTTACACATATGCCATCCATTTTTAACATGCTTATATCTTTAGGTTTAATTGTCTTCTTGTTTTCAATTATTTATTATGCTCGTGCGTTTTTCAAGTATTCTAGATTGTTTATGTAAAAAAGTATATAGAAACGTTTAAAATACACCTTTGAATTAAAAAGAAAGACGTTAACGTAGAAAGTTATGGCAAAATTAAAGATTTTCAGATCACTGAAGCCTCTATAATACCATGTGAGACAAAACATCTCTTTATCTTACAAATAGGTGATCCTTAAAATGGAATAAAAATGTAATGAAAGTCGGTTACCAAATCAGTCCCGAGCCATTTTACTTATTATCCATAAAAGTGAAGTTAAAAATATAAATACCTGTGAGAATAATAATTTGCAGCATCACCAGTTGTCGTCACTTAAATCCAATCTGAAATAAAAAGATCTATCTCTAGTAACAGTTCGATCTTAAATTTTCGAAAATTTGAAAACGATTGAATTTTTCATTTTCCAGTAATACACAAAATACATAGAACACGGGGAACGTAAAGAGCAGATAAAAATATTCCAAAATTTCCAAGTATTTTCAAACACATCGATTACTAAGAGGAGCAACGAATGAAATCAGAGAGATATTAATGCCCTAAAGGAATTCCCTGTCAAATTCGTTGGCAAACATTGCTACCAGATGACGATATAAGGGATGAACGAATTAGCGGAAGAAACGGCGAAGTTGAAGACGGCTGGCCTGGAAAGGGTGCGGTAATCGCATTATTAAGAACTTCGTTGTGAAACTCGAGGTGGCTACCGGAAACGGGGACTTCGAATATAGGTTAAGATTTCCACACAAGCAGCCAGCCTAGTTGTTCGAACAGCCAAGAAAGTTGGCAGACAGCAGCTAAATCGTAACACAAAGACAAAACTGCCTGCGGTATATACGCGTCCCTAAGGGATCTTGGTCCTCATGCACATGAGAAAAAACTGCCCTAACAGTTGGAAACTAGAGATTGCTAACCTTTTCTGCGGAGTTTGCAAAGATTCGTGATTACCCCCGGGGCAAGGGAGATCTTCAAATGATCTGTGGCACGGCAAAGCGTTCAGGAAGCATCTTATTGTATGATAACGAAGAACGACTAATACGCCAATAGAATTTGCAAGAACTCCACCTTTTGGGTTGTGTAACTAAAACTGGTTCTGATTCGAGTAACTAAAAAAAAAAATTAAATTCTTTAGAAGTTAACTCCTTTCATAAAGATGCTATGAATTGGTAGTGTTGGCAGTAATATAATTCATTGAGTACTAAAGTGTCGTAATAATATATAATAAATATATTGTAATGAAAACGTGTATATATAGATATAGAAATAATAACATTATAACGATATTAATATAAATACAAGAGGTGGCGGAAAACATCAAAGTGACACTGCAAAGGATGCTTCAATTCCTTTGGGTAGTATACAAAGTGGAGTTACCTTTTAATTGCGATATATTCAATTGTTAAAAGGCATTACGAAATCAAATTTACGCGTCATCCGCATGACACCAATCCATATCGTTATTCGGTTAGTGATTGCATTTTATTTCATGCCTTTTATTGTCTGCTATCAGTGTCATCCATCGTAGTTTATAATGCTAACACGAATTTTAATAATAAAAAAGAAAATAGAGAGAGAGCGTGTGCATGCTGTTGTAAATTTGCGAATGTACGAGAAAAGTGAATAGAAAATATGTTTGTGGTCAATTGCCTTTTCCTGATGAATTTATGTAATCTGTTACTTATTCACACTGCGTGTAGTCGGATTAGTCTTTGTCGAACGAAACCTTACAAAATCATATATCACACCCCCGTTATATAATCGTGAATAAATCTACTTCACGTCATTACTTATCCGGGCAATAACACATTGGTTAAGGAATGAAAATGATTAACTTCCGCTTCAGAAAACACAACATTTGATACATATGTATACTTAGTACTACTGCATAACTAACAAGTATAAGTAATTTTATATTACTAATCTGACTTCTACACTATTCTAATCATTAGCAATTTTTATATTTTCTACATTACAGCATATCGTAAATAACCCGTATCCTATTCTACTCTAATATTACATTCATGTTATATTCCCATTGTGTAATATTGTACATTTCATTCTATATTACTTTATGTATAATATAATTCTATCGAGTGACCCATTGATCTACTACGTTATGTGCGATATATTAAATTGTACAAATATCCGCAATCTAATTATAAATCACTAAATACCTTTCAATAATTTCAACATTTTTTTAATCGAAGCATACAACTCCTGAACATCCGTAATAGTATACAGCACGTAACATTAGTAATATGAGGATAATTTTTTAGGGTCAGTAAGGAAGAGATAAAAATAAAATAAGAAGCAAAACAGGAAAATCCATCGCTCAGGGCCTCCTATCGTCGTGAGACGAATAACATACGTGGCATTGTACCCGGTAACATTTCCCTTATTTGTATTCCAGGGGGAAGAGCATGATAGGAGCCAATGGAGAAATCACAAAAGAACCGTTCAGATAAGTCACGTTCACTTTGACGGACTTTCGGCTCGGTCTATAAAAGAGAGGTACACCTCGATGGCGCAGTCACAGTCACAGTGAAACCATACAAAATGTTCCGTTCAATTGCCGCTGTTTTCATCGTGGCCCTACCACTACTTCAGGCTGCTTCTGCTATCGATATTTCTCAGGACAAGAACATACACGTGGAACTCACCAGCAACGATGCTGTGCAACAAACAAAATCGGTGAGTGACCCTAAAGCATCTCCCACGATAGTTATGTTCAAACGAATTGTGTTTAGTCAAACTTTTGACATTTTTCGTACCAACATCTTTGTTCCTAACGCTTGTATCGTATTCGAGATAATAATTTTTCGTCTGTCTATAAATATAAAGAAGGATTAAACTTTTAATTCATAAAACGTTAAGACAACGAAGTGTCTTGAATGATAAGGCAATCAGAATAAACCGCTACAAGTTGCTTGAATGGGAACATCTGTACTTTACTGACTTTATGAACTGAATTTCAGTAACGAATTTTAGAGAACGCGATGCTTGCCGGAATATCAATAATAACGAAAAACGAATGAAATTCATATCGGAGGAAAGAATGCATTTTGTTTTGTTACTAATATGGTGGTTTCAAACTATAATATTTGAATTCGGGAGTCTTGAAGTGACGATTAATGAGAATGCACGTAGAAATTTCAAAAGATATCCCAAGTCAAGTAAAAAACAACCGGTTCACGTTGGTCAAAAGGTTTCAGGTCGATTAAAGTCAAGCAAATCCGATCTTAAATTCAAGCAATTTAGATAATTTGAACAAAATTTAAGATATTTTTCGCGACGCGATAGAATATAAAATATCTTTCGTACGAATATTTAAATATAAAAAATGGATCGTGTAATTGATTAAATGTATTTTCTCAAAATTCTTTCATACTTTTACATGTACAATAATGTTAGTGTCATTTTGCGAAAAAATCCTACGAATCTCTGTACATGTGTGTCTATACTCTCTCTCTCTCTTTTCCTGTCTTTTTGTGTTTATTAATAATTAATTCAAGAATTTACTATAACTTCGAGTTATTTAAAGAAATAGCTGTATACTAAAATCTGCTTAATACGATTTAAGAGAACAAATAAAATCACATATAATATAAACCTAACACCTGAAAGTTTGTAAATATCAAATTATTAAAGATATCAATATCCAAGTAAAGACATTTTTTCTGTTTTAACGTACTGTTGTAAGATCTAAAGCTATGGTCGTAATTCGAGAAAAATAACAAACGTTAAAACCGATATTTAAATAGAACGTTTTAATACACACTCTTTTGTTTTCCATAGGTAAGTTCCTATCCAGAGGAACGTGGCCCTCTATTTATCGGGGACCTCACCGCCGGCCAACGCTACGCAGACGAAACAGTTTTTCGTCGTGTAATTGAATTCAACAATCCAACCAACACGATTCAAAGCTCAACGTTAGATGTATCTGTTACGAGCGGTAACTTACTCCGTTATTTCTTATTTTTCATATTCTTAGCTTTATAGAATAAACACTTGGTCAATTAAATCATCGATGAACATCAAACACCACTCGTTGTTAAAAGAAACTTATTCAGCATAAGTTTATGACTAGACTGCGGATACTAATGCGAATATTATATTCTTTTAACTAAAAAGTGGAACGTAAACAGCGATTTGTTCCACTCGCTGAATATGTAAAACTATTTTACTTTGAATACTTTGGATTTTTTTGCACGTTATGCGCATTCCGTAGAGTTTTATACTTTTAAATCTTCCACAAATGCATAAACATTCCCTCTCTGCTTTTTATTCTACATTTCATTTGTGCACCAATGATTCTGTAATTTCTGTATCCAAATATTTCTGTATATTATTTCTGTATTCACACAATTTATATGGTTCCCTTTCTTACAGGAGTAATTCATTATATCAGTGCTCGAAACGTACAAGGCAGTCAAGCAGTTGTCTGTGGCAATCCAAACGCCTTAGGAGGAAGCAAAACTAGCATTAATCTTCGAGTACCACCGAATTCCTTAGCCACGTTAAATATGGTCGTTGCGGCGCATGACCATAATCGCATGATCAAGTCTTAGAACGATGATATCATGCTAATACTACTATGTTCTCCATGTCATGGTCGATCGAATTGTATTTCTCTATTGTTAGGAAACATCTTCAATTTGAGGAAAATATGAAAGAATTGTTATTGATGTATGTGTGATATAGAAATGTGTGATTTCTCGTTTCGATTGTATGCCGATAACTTTCTCGATTGAAACTATAGTGAGATTAGCACATATCGAATTCAAGTTACATATCAAATTAAGTTTACATGATATCGACACCTTGCACATTGAAAATTTTTATAAAATCAATCAGCAATCGTAACACATTTTTATAGACAGATATTTTGAAATCAAATGTTTCATTTCGAGAAGAAGATTATGAATATATTAGCTTTTCGTGTTTTCCATAAATGAAAATAAAACAAGAAATAATTTTCATTATTTCAATGTCACTGTATCGCTATATCGGCATAATTAAATTATAAAAGATTAAGTTTTGATAAGTGTACCTTATATAATTTTCACCATCTCTGTGAACAACCATAACATTGTAAATCTCTTTTTATTCTCTAACTCGTGTGTTTGTCTTTTTTCCTCTTTCACTGAAAACTGATTCCTCTTGATATCAAATTTTAATTTAACTATAATTACAGTATAAATTACATTACCTCCTCCTATCCTCTCTTGGATATTGATTATGGATACTATGAGAATAAAATATAAAACCTGATAAAAGAAAAACGCGTTATTAGAAAATAAGGGTACGTGTAAATATTTCAACCACTCTAATTAAACGTATAAGATCTTGATGTTATCTGAACAAAGTTTGAGAAAATTTCAGGAGATCTCATTCAAACCAGCGGTCTTCAAAAAGTCTTAACGCCTTATACTACCACTAACGATACAAACGGATACGCAGAAAACCTGACTAATGCAAGTGCTGATTGTTCCGTAATCCCATAATACCGGTTCACAACTTAAAAACTGTAAAAAGACGCGAAGATGAACAGCTCTTCATTATGGTGGTTCAATACATCAACGAATCAGATGATATTCATGCTCTATAGCTGAAATTCACCATTAATGATAGTAACATTTTTTAGTGTATCATTTTTTATTCTACACGGCTTTATTCGTGCAACATGAAAGTTTGCATCTGAATTTGAAAAGTTATTTGTTGTTAAAAATGCGTAAGAATATACTATCGTCTATCGTTCACTTGACACATCAACTGCTTTACGTAGGTACTCGAATACTTTCATAGAAATATTTTTATAGGCGCCACTGATTTCGTGAGTGCCCGAAACATACAAAGCAGTCAAGTAGTTGTCTGTGGCACTCAAGATACTTTAAGAGGACGTTCAGACATCCTTTTCATTCGGATTCCATCCTCTTAGGACTTCGCATTATATGTAGTTATTGAAACACCCATTGAAAAAGTATTGGAAGAAGAAACTGATCAAATGTGTTAATTAAATGTGTTATTGTCTTTGATCCTGACTGTACTACCACATGCTATTAATTATTTAATTAATAGATTTCTGCGTTCAAGTTCAAAATCGGCGACACAACTAACTCATACGGCGTAATTGCTACGCAGTACGCTAATCAATTATGTCTATGATATCAATAATAACGCAATTACCCCCTAACGGTCAACAATGTCTGGAAAATTGCGCAATTTTTATAGCAGAACGATTACTTAAGTTTGAGGCTAAAGACGTGTTTGATTAAAAATTTGCAAATTGTCAATTGTGCCATTAGTCTACCGGATTCGCTGATCTAACCTTGTGTAATTAAAAGTTAATAACATAAAACTTTCCCTGTTTGTGAAGAAGAGCATCGTATCCGTAAATCGATAAACACGATAACCCATACGGCGTAATTGCTACGCAGTGCGCTAAACAACATCTATGATATCAATAATGACGTAATTACCCTTTAACGGTCAACAATGTCTGGAAAATTATGCAATTTTTACAATAGAATGATTACTTACTTATTTTAGAGACTAGGGACGTGTTTAATTAAAGATTTGCAAATTGCCAATTGTGTTATTATTCTACCGCATTCGCTAATCCAACCTCGTGTAAATAATTTGAAGGTAATAACATGAGAAACTTCCTCTTTTTATAAAGAAGAGCATCGTATCCATAAATCGGAGTAAGATAATGAAAAGTATTTAGATAAGCTACGTGTACCTTGATAAACTTCTAATCCGGGGTATAAAAGGGACATGACATTTCCGCAATGCCATAGTTACAGATACACTGAAAACGATACAAAATGTTTCGTTCGATAGCTACTGTCTTCATCCTAGCCTTCGTAGCGCAGGCTACTTTTGCACTTATTGATTATCCACGCGAAACCGTTATTCTGAAATTCACTGACCAAGATCTTATACAAACGAATCCGGTGAGTAAATATAACATTTTTCCTCTCAATGCGAAAAGATGTACTTTGAATGAAAATAAGGTTGCCTATAAGTATTTGGACACCAGGTATGTTGATATTTTTGTTATATGTATTTTACGATTGAAGAAGGTTTCTCTGCTGTTAATTCTTTACTTCTTGCCATACCTGGAATATTCTCAGCTAAATTCAGCCTGAACTTGCATTTACTTGCAACAACAAGCCCCAGCATACTATTCGCTTTAGCTACATTGGTAATGAGGTGTATTATTATACCTGTTGGTTTATTAAAGAGACGAGTGATAAAATTGTAATAGTCGGTGTATATTAAAATCACTTTAAATACAAGAGATAGTGTATGGCGGTCGTAATCGTCGCTCGCTCAATGCTACTATCGAACTCTACGCTTGCTATTCGACTGTATGACTCGCTATAATGATCGTCCTAGAGAGCACGTTCGTCTATTTGTATCAACCGGTAGTATTACAAAAAGTTCGAATGTACATTTACCTTTGAACGTAGCAAACCAAAACAACGTTGGCACTTCAAGGCACAACAATACGAATCTCTCCCGATTCGTATGCCGCTACACGTAAAAATATTAATTTGCATAAACATCCATAGTTTAGTCGTTAACAATGCAGAATAACGAAGAATTACGATTATGGATTACTTTACAATTTTAAGCATTTTATACGATTCAGCAGTTCTAATATATAATTAAGTCAAGAATCACCAATATCGAGATAAAAAAATACATTTCCATGTTTCCGTACACGAAGTTTCACTTTACCTCTTTTGTTTCTGAATAGGATTCTTATCCCGAACAACGTGATATTCAAACAAACCTGGGAACTCTTAGCACGGGTGAACATGTTTCAGGTGAAAGAATTTATAATTCCATATTCCAATACTCGAATCAACATGAGAACCTTATATTGGTCCTACTTTTGAAGCTGCAAGTGGACGGTAAGATTTCTTATGTTCTTTCATATTCTTTACGTTCTAACGCTTGCGAGACAAAAGTTTTGTTTTGTATCGAAATCGCTGATATACGTAATTGCTTCTTGTTACGAGAAGTTTATAGAGCGTAACTAAATTCATTTGATACGCTTTGAATAAGATTTGAGTAACTGTTCGACTATCCTCATGTAAATGTTTCTTTTTCTACAGGAAACATTAATTTTGTAAGTGCCGAGAACATAAATGGCAGCGAAGCGGTTGTCTGTGAGACTGCAAATACCTTAGGATCGTCTGAAGGCAGCATTCTCATTCGAATTGCACCAAGATCCACCGCAAGATTACGTGTGCTCATTGGGACGCACTAAACTATACTAACTCCATTAAACAATTTTATTTTTCCTTAACGTTCGTAAACAATAACTTCAGCATTATTTTATTTCATATACAAATGGATATAGGTATTCTAAGTAGAAATTTTATGGCGCTATAGGATGTCGAAAAAATAAACATATTACTTAAATTTGTTATTATTATTCACCTGAACTTCTTTCTATATCTTTCTAATTAGGATAGAAGAATATTTCCGTCTTTCAAACATATTGGTGTTTAGTAAGATTTTTATGGTTGGTGACAAATTTTCTGGCGGCAAACCTTGCTGTCGATCTCCAATCCTGTCGGCATATCTTTCCCCTTCTTTTCCAAGCCATCCTACTCAAATTCAAGTACAGATACGCATATATCTTCTGCACACGTAAAATACAGGTACTATACCTATACACACATAAAATAGATAGCTCTGCGAGGAATAAAATACACAGACCGTTTCAAGAAAATATATTATGTTTATCGAGATAGAACGTTGTTTGCGTTCGGTGCAAATCTTAATCCAGGTATAATATCGTTTGCACATTAGAGATTTTTCTTTTTCTTCTCTTTTCGTCAGCAATCAGAACCGAGTACTTTCATTTCAATTATATTTTTCAATTATAAAAACAATTCTACTTTCTGATGGTTTTAAATTGTAGGAAAATATTCGATGGCTATCTAGTACATTGAAATAATAATATTGAAAAATTGTTACGCGTAATAGTAAGGAAAATTTGGAAGCTACGCTGGATAAAAAAAAAGAAAGATACTACATTGGATTTTTTTACATTTGCTGGAAAAAGACAAACGGACAAATTTTTGAAAACCACAGATCTATTTATCATTAAAAAGCAATAGTTTTTGACATTACCTTCATCGATAATGACGAACGATCTTCATCGAACATGCAATATAAAAGTAAGCCTCTAAGAACATTTTCCTCTTTAACACTTATTCCACTTTCATAAAAGATCACCATAAGAAATCACCCTTTTTCAGAATTAGAAAGTTTAGTTTATGGCGTTAATTGAATCGTTAATAACCCGTTATTGTTAGTACAACTATAAATCAATTAAAAAGAAAGTATTTTTGCTTCAACAGATATTATTAAAATATAATTCTCAGGCTAGGGACGTACGTAATTAAAATTATTCAAATTATTTTCATTAGTGTCACTGTTTGTACCGGATCGACGAATCTAGTCACACGACTAATAACATATAGCGATACTTTTTCTTGATAACAGTTTCCTTATTTATGAAAAAGTGACTTATATCAATAAATCGGATGTAGACAACCACAAGCACTTGGATAAGTCATATATACCTTGATAAGCTTTTAGTCTAGGGTGTGAAACACTTTCCTTATTTATAAAAAAGTGACTTGTACCAATAAATCGGATTTAGATAATCGTAAGTACTTGGACAAGTTAAATATACCTTGAGAAGCTTTTAGTATAAGTTATAAAAGAGCCGTGAATTTCCGCAATGGCACAGTCACAGATCCAGTGCAACCGATACAAAATGTTCCGTTCAATTGCTGGTGTCTTCATCGTGTCCCTGGCAATACAAGCCAATTTCGCATTTATCGATTATCCACGTGAAACCGTTACACTGAAACTGTCTGACAAAGATTTGGTACAAACAATACCGGTGAGTAACCATAAGGTCCATGCTTTCAACGTGAAAAGGTGTATTTTGGATGAACAATTGAAGAAAAACAACGTACAATTCGATCAAAGAGTTGATATTTCTGTTATTTTCAAAGATACGATTGAAGAACGTTTCTCTACTGTTAATTCTTTACCTCTTGCCATAACTGGCAGATACTCCGTTAAATTCAAATTGAAATGTACTTGCACCAACAGATTCCAACAACCTATTTGCCTCCGTTGTATTCGTAAAAATATTGACTTGTACAAACATCCCCAATCTAGTCGTTAACAACGCAAGAATAATAGAGAATTACGATTATGGATTACTTTACAAGTTAGAGCATTTTATATAATTTTGCAAACTTAAGAAACATCAATAGCGAAATAAAGGAACATATTTCGCTTTGAACTTCACGTAAGAAACTGGATCTTTGTGTTCTGGTTCATCGATTCATTGAAGAAAAATAATACCCATTCTTCCTCATAAAAGGCTTTTTTGTTTCTGTATAGGGTTCGTATCTTGAGCCACGTATTGCTACAAGCCTCAAAAACCTTAACGTAGGTGAACATGTCGCAGGCGAAAAAATTTTCAGTACAGTGTACGCGTACAAGAACGTCTACAATCTCATTTTGATCTTAACTTTGCACCTGGATATGAGCGGTAAGATTTCTTCCATTATTTCTTCTTCATTAAAATTTGAGGCTTGCAAAAGTTTGATTTTAAAACGAAATGTTGCGATAGATGTAATCATTCGTTGTTACAAAGAACTTGAGCAGAGTAAGAAAATTCATATTCCTTGAGTAAATATTCGAGTGTCTTCACATAAATGTCTTTTTATAGGAACTATTCATTATATAAATGCCAGGAACGTACCCGGTAGCGATGTAGTTATCTGTGCCAATGGAGATAGCTTAGGATCGAATTTAGGCACTGTGCAGATTCGAATTGCACCGCAGGCCACGGCCAGAGTACATTTCATGATTGGGACACACTAAATGAAAATAGTTATATTCTTTTATAAACAATTTTCTGTAACGTTCTTATACAACAACTTCCTCGATATTGCATTACGCATGGAAATAATTCTAAATATTCTAAATTCAAATTATGTATGTAACGTTGAAAGAATAAATATGCATCGATTAAATTTGTTATTTTTTACCTGAACCTTTTCCCACATCTTTTTAATTAAGGTTAATATTTCTGTGAATGTGATCAACGCTTATTTTTCAGCGCTCGCGTTATTATTGCAATTAACTGGCCATACGGGTAGGTATAGCGCGCAATTAGGGTTACGTAACGAGATGCCGAATAATTCAGCAAACAAATCACGTTTGCGTACGCAACACATGCATGCATACAGGCCGATTGTATGCGTAACAGGTGAGCCACCTGACAATGTAAATTTCGCCAATACTATTTTCATCGTGTCGCGTCAGTACAAATTTTTATGCCCCTTTAGACAATGCTGATTCATGAATACAATGTAAATCAAAAGCATTTTATGAATAACAATCTTACGAGCAGCGTTACGGTGACGAGTCTTGACAAATGGAAAGGGCGAGGGGAGGGTGAAAGTTCAAGGGAACTTCCCATATCCGAATTAATAGAAAGATAAAAATAGTCAGGTGATGGAATTTTCAGATAATAGAACAATTACCCGTTTCATTTCATTTTTTTTTTTTTATTCGAATAAAGATAAACAAAATATCGGTTTGTTTCCAGATTTAACGGTCTTATATCTTTTCGACTGTTACGTTGCATAAATTTCTCTATTGAGTTACATCTCTTTGTGCATTAAACTATTGAAATTTTGCTTTTCAAATGCTGCAGCATAGAAGAGTATCTACTTACTTAAATTCGCGTTAATTTAGTTTGCTGATTTAGCTTGTGGAAAATTGAATTTGTTACTTATAAACGAAGCGTTTATCTATTACGAAATTAAATACAATGTGCAATATGTTCGACCAGTATCGTTTTTTAATAGAATTTCCTATCGCGTTCTTTAGTATGTCTTCTTTGCAGATTTAAGATTCAAATATAAATACATCGTTTACGTTAGTTTATATATTTGGAAAAATCATATATTTAAGGGTTAAATAGTTCAAGATTTAGAATTAGACCAACCATAGTTATTTATCTATAACGAGATCAACGACCGATTGACGATTAACGATAAATGAATGAAGAGACCAATATTATTACCAAATGTTCGTTTTTACTGCAAATAAAAAATAATTTAGAATTCAAATAAAATATTTATCCAAGAGAAAGGTTAATTCACTTGATCGCCTGAAATATCTTTTCCTTGGTTAAGTAGGCTTAAGTAGGTCAAATTTCATGGCAATTAAACAAGAACAACCAAAATAGTGGAGAAGTTACATCGATAGCTTCCTCGTAGAAAAGATGTGCGAGGATCGCAGAAAATCTTCGCAAACAATTTTTCTCTTCAAATATAGCGAGCAAATACATACAGACGTAATAGCAACGTATACAAGCAACTTCTACAGAGCGAAAAATAACGAGCACGCGCAGAATAGCATCGAGAATCCTTAAGTGGCGTAGCTAGAGTTCAACACAGAATTCTGTGGAGTCTTATAACGAAAATAAGCTCACCTGGTAAATTATCCTCTCAGCTTACTGTTCTGCTTATAAATCTGGGTTCCAATATTCACGTGATTTTCAAATAATAGTTTCCCAATTCGTGCTTTTGTTTCTAATCTATGCAATCTATGTAAATGAAGCATTGGTGTGGTTATTTAAATAAAGTAGTGCTGGATTATACTATTGGCGGGACACGTGAATCGACATTTTTAATTTTTTAGACGATACGAACGGCAGGCGTGAATCGACGTTTTTCACTTGATGAACGTTGACATATTTTCCAGAAATATGGGAGCGGCGGTAAAATTTATTTCACGGTATACCGTCAACAATATGTTAACGCGTTAAGTGCCGTGTTGATTTTGATAAATAACCCACGGAAGTCTTAATGATGCTTTACCAATTCCGTATGCAAACAATATACGTATTAATAGCTTTCTAAGCTGCGTTGCGATTGATTACGACGAAGATTGTTTGAAATTTATGAAGATTTATAATACTGTAATTCTAGGAAGCATCTTCATTATTGAGAGATGTTTATATATACTCTGTTATCTGTTCTCATTTGTAAGTCAGTGTATCCATGAATGAAGCTTCATTACCTACTTATTGTTAAAACTAAATAGAACTACAAAATAATTAAAAAAATTCTGAGAAAATATCGTAAACTTTGCGTAAAGTTACTTCTAGATTTTCCCGCTTGTTTACACTCGTCCTTCAATTTCCTCGCGTAAAATTGTTGGTTCGAATTACTTCCGGACTTACCCAGAAACGCGTCGATGCACATTACCTGCTCATCTTTTCCACTTTCCACTAACACTAAGAATTCAGAGTTAAAATAGTCGCGGCACGGATATGGCACGGTATTGTGCTTCCGACGTTCCTTGTTCTGTCTGTGTTCACGTGGTAATCACGGCTAGCGATGTTTATGCGAGTCTGATGGCCAACAGTATATGATAATGACGTATTGTTTAAGAAGAAGTTGGTAATGTCACTCGAAAGGAAACGATGTAAATCCTCTAACAATGCGTGCTCTGAGGACAATATATTCGCTAGAAGAGAAGAGAAAGAGACTGGTCTGTTGATAGACAGTGATAATCTGTACACATCAGAGAGATAATGATCTCTATCCATTAAATTCGTGTAAAATCAAACTTATTTTTCGCTGCTTCTGCTATCTGTACTGCACTGTCGGTGAACGTCGTGCAATCATTTCTCGTTACCTCATGAAATCTTTCTAAAGCTACGTATTCCTTGGCAGATATAAGATAAATAGAACGAAAGGGTATGGTATGGTATAGTGTAAGAGTTCCGCAGAGACTCTTGACCGTTCGTACGTGGTACATTAGTTACGAGCGACCTGGAAATTTCTCAACAAAACGACCAATAAACTCCATCCCTTGACCGTAAAGGAAGCTTTTCATCCGCTAACTGAGACTTTTCCTCTCTGTTGAAAAAATATTGTCTCGGATAGACCAGAGACAAACCACACAGCTAGACCACAGTTTAAAACGTATAACTGTAACATGTATATAAATATATGTTTTCCTGAAACTGTTATCAAGGGAAAATTGAAAAATAGGATCCTTTTTCGCTAGGCGAAATATCTTTTTAATTTGTAAACTATACATATCAGATTTATAAAATAAATTAGTGTACCCACCGCATATTTTATAATACGAACGTAAACGTAATTATGAGCAACGAAGAGAAAAATTGTACAAAATAGAAAAATTAAACAGACCCATGTAGAGATGCATTCTAGCTTTTCCAGCGTCATCGTTGAAACGAAGATCGAGGTAACTATATTAGAATTCAATTTCTCCATCAAGAAAGAGCAATCCCTTGAGGTAGCTTAATGAAGAGGCTGCCCCTTCAGAGTCTCTCTTTTTCTCGTCTAACGATTACGTAACACTTACATTTTACATTTTATTCGTAAAGAGTATAAAAAAAAAAAAGAAAAGAAAAAGAATAAAAAATGATATGGATTAATTGTATTAGAAGAAAACATTTTATCTATCCTTGCACATATATTTCTACATATACATAGTCTATGTTTATCACTAATAATTCCGAAGCCGATGAACCTAAAGTGGAAAAAAGAACAAATATTCAGGTATCTGGCTTCTAGTGATTCGACATACTTACGTAGAATAGCGGATTAGCGGATAGTTATTGAATATCGAAGTACTATGGTACGGTTTCGAGCGGTGTCCTCAAAAACTTCCGTACGTATTTTAAAACGAATGAAACGTCGCATCAAACAAGCAAATAATAAAATTCTGCAATAAAATACCAGGAATAAAAAAATCCATAGAATGAAAAGCGTGTGTCTTGTTGGCAGTGATACAGAGAAAGAAGATGATAAGGATCAGTCAAATTTTACATTTTTTACAAAGCGACAGTTTTAAACTGCGATATATTATTAATAAATCTTATATTATCAATATTATTCTTCTACTTGATTTGGGATTCAACAAGCATTTTTCACTCTGTTTAGTGAGTGTCTGTCATAATATTAAGATAATGAAAGATATTCAAATATCGTGGATATGAAAATACTGCTTGTCTCGGTTTTATACTTTTGACTGGAGCTAACAGGATCTTTCCATTTTCAGCTGTTTTGTGTTAAAACGTTTATTAGTCATAAAGTGACTTTAAAATAAAAGGATCGAGAAAAATATACTTATCATGCTTTTACGTGATTTTTAAATATGCAGGTCATTTATTTCAATAGAACTTGCATATTTATATTATACTGATGATCAAATACACTTTGAAGAGTAATAATTAATAACATAATGTTTCGTGAAAATTTACATTTTATTTTCGTCAAGCGATAGAAAAGCATGTCATTATTTTTTGATACTCTTTTACGGAAAGTATTGTATAAAGCGCGTGATTGATGAAGCGTTCCTTGTTTTAACTGACACATTCTAAATGGAAAATAACGTCGTATTTGAAAACCCGTATCGATCATCGTGTACCAAATTGATCGTCACCACAAGTTAAATCGAACAAACATCTACATACTGTCATTGAAAATCTAATCTAATTTCCTAATAATCGTTATATTTCACACCTCCAAAGCTAAATCTCCTTTTTTATCTTATTTCATACCTTCGATATAATTGTAGATATTCCATACAATTGTTGCTGCAATTCAACATAATTGTCCGTGCTTCGAAGTTCGTTTTCTTTTATCTTATCATATTATAATGTTTCAAGTTATTATTAGACAAATTCATTGGATATTACGAACGTTATACCTCCAGTACAGAATACCAAACCTACGCATATGTCTTAAGAAAAGATCATCGAAACGTCAACTGTACATTATATTATTTGTCCGAAAAGTGTTTTCTTTCGCAAACGTACTTTTTACAACAGTGCACCTTCCTACAAACGTGAAACCAAGTTTGTAAAATGTCGCGCTGTTTATCTCAACAGAACAAAATGGATCGTACGTAATTCGACAAAGTAATATAAAAGAAAAAACGTTGTACGTCTATTATTTCCTCATAAAACGAAAGAAACTTTTCGTATCTTTCATGCGACAATTAATTTTCGTTCTTTCAAATTATCTCAATTTCAAACATTTCTCGAACCATTTTATACGCGATACGAGCGAGCTTCGAAGAACCCTCGACGCGAGCAGCGAGTCTTGTAATGAGCTTACCAACTGAAGAAGCCTTATGAACACGATCCACAACAATATAGAAGAGAAAAACTAGCAACCAGTTGGCGACGGTCTTTGCATGTGCCACGACACGAAAATCCAGCGAGCAGAAAAGTTGCGTGAAAATTCAACGTCGAATCGTGTGATTCACTGACCTTTGCACGGTGATCGACAGGAAGCTGATTTATCGCGGTGAGTTCTCACGCGATCAAAACCTCTCGCGTTCGGGTAATTTAGTTTTGGTGGACTTCATAAAGCATGTCCAACTTTTACATTGAATCGGAAAAGAGCGGGAATGAAAAAAACAAAAATACACGCGGTGAAGGATGATCGTCCAACTGTAAAATATCGTGTTCGCGATGCCAACTCGCGAGCTATGTATCTCCAATGTTTCCATTCTTGTCATATGATAAATTTCGTGATTTATAGTTAATGATTGAGGTAGGATACCGTTAATAGAGTGATGTAATGATGAGATGAATAAATATAACACGAATCTACGGAGTGAAAGATGGGTGAAGGGAATAAATAATAATTTTAATTTGAATCATAATTTGAGAGACCCAACATTGTACGCAAAATTTCTTCTATTAGATTGCTACAGAATGGAGTTCGCTACTATTTCTTTATTGAATTTTTCTTCGTAGTTTATTTTAAATTATCTACTGAATTTTTCTATTCTCACCAATAAAAGATAAACACCTACGTAAAAAAAAAAAAAGATAGTAATATATATCACAGACGAGTATAAATATATTTTTAGTCGATTGCACGTGGAAAAGAGACAGATAACATGGATAAAAGTCTTATTAGATTAAGTTACTTTTTAAATATATAATCTTGGAATATGCCATTCGGGAGATTGTTCATTTATGCAACGCATCAACGCTAACTTTCTGAGGGCAACTTTAAATCACGTTTAAACGGAGCAAGGAAGGGACGAACCAGTTTTAAACCCATGGAGGAAAAATTTATCGGCCTGCACTTGCCATCCTACTTATACGAAAACAAGCTTATATTTATTCATGAGACAATTACAATATGCTGATCTAGTTGCGATGCAATTTCGGGGATTGAACTCGCACTGGTCTACGATATTTCGTTTACGAGTTTCGTAAAACCTTAAATATCGTTTGAACAGGCTGAAAGGAATTAAAGGAGATAAAAATAATATTAAATTTTACAGATAAGGTAGAACGACAACATTGGTCAGTCGTTTAAGTAATCACGATTTTTCAACTTTTATTTTATTATTTACTATTATAGCATCTAGATCAATGTGCAGAAGTAGTAAGGCACATTTTTCAAAGTACGGCGAGAAAATTTCTGATAGTTTTGCAAAAAATATACATTAAAAATTACAAAAATAAAACCTCTTATTCTATTTTATAATAGATCTTCCATTGGATAAAGAAATGTGTCAATATGTTTAAAACCAGTTGTTAGCATTTTATGGAAAATTACTGTATCTTAATCATATCACCTTCGAAGCAAAAATGCGACATTAAAGCAACGATATTCTTGTAAATTATGTAACATTAAATCCTAGCAAAGCGATCGATACCAAAATGTAAAGGTCTATAAGGGATGAAAGAAGACAAGAGACGAACGATAGACATAGCATTGTACCGATGAAGTCTTATAATTGTCTCCTAGTTAACAACTATCTATTTTTGCCAACGGCGGTCCAACTTTTGCCATACATTATGCAAGTTTCAACAGAAATAATGAAAGAGCAAACTTCGGTAATTAGAAGCTCAATAGAGAAGTCCAAGTTTTAGAGAAGAAACAAGGCCGTGATAAAGTGTGGGAATTCTGTGTTAACCAATACTATACCGACATTTCACACCAACGTCATAATACAATTCTGAACACTTGTTCCTGTGTGCCTATGCTAATTTTAAAATCATATTACTCTTGAAATTTTCTATAAAATTTTTACATTATTTACTCATTACTTTTCTAAACATTTTATGGGAATAGGTTCGGAGATGATTTATAATATATTCTAGTCGTTTACACGTACACTGTCGCAGATAAGTATTTAAATACACCAACATTCTCTCTGTGAAAATTTTGCTTTTTCTTCCTTGAAACAATATCAGAAGTTTCTTAGAAACTTTTCAGCTCTATTATCAAGTCTCGATTAATTGTAAACAACAATTTGATAAAACAATCCAACTTCTTTGAAATGATTCATCTTACCCTTAATAAAGGAAAACCACAATACAAAATTGTATTTACTCATTTCTGTAACTACTTATAGAGTTTATTATAACAATAATGTTCAATGTTCTAAGAAACATGATTCGCTACACGAATTAACAAGTGTAATAGGAAATGTGCTCTATTTAAACATCTCTCTACGTAAGGAAACTTCTCCAAACTTACAAAATATTTTCTACTTTATAAAAATACAAAAAATATCAAACAACCTAAGTTTCAAAGCGAAGAACGAATTATGTATAAAAAAAGAGTATCGTCAGACCATTCTATTCGTTATAGCATTTGAGCACCAATTAATTAAAGCTAAATACAATTAAATTTAGTATCGTTTAGTAGTATCCCCGTATATGACTAAAAAAAATTTGAAATTATGAAAATGAAGCGTAGAACCGGATTAGAAAAACACTTCATTGGAAAATAAGGACGTGTGCCAGTACTTTTTGTAGCCACCGTAGATTGCTTTCTCGAGTGGCGAGGAACACGCGTGGCGCAGAAATGGATGCTTTCGTTGTACGGCTGCTTGTCCTAAAACCTGCACGCGTTTAACAGCTATACATACGTATGTATTTTCCACACGGCATTACACACACGCAAGTAAATTACGCGCATACATTGGATGACACGAGCATTCGTCTCTTCCGTACGTGCCGGAATGTCTGAAATATCCCGCCTCTATCGGTGCTGTATACGAAAGTTAATGCACGTGGATCGTCTAACATTTCGAAGACAACAGTACGGATGGGCGTACTAAAATCCAGTTCATTTAGCCTGCATCGATTACTACGAAACTGTTATGCCGTCGAATTCATGGACGCGATACCGCAATTTTACAACGATTAGAGGAACTCCATTATGGTAGAATCGAAAAGATGGTGGGAATATAATTATTCCGATGTCGAATGCTTTAACGTATTTGGTACATCTTTAGGAAAAGATGATCCCAATCGTTGGGATTCTTGAATTCTGATATTAAATTATATATTAAATTTAAAGAACAGTACGAAATTAATCGTCGAGTGATTTTCATTGGTTTCGTCATTTCGAGGGAATTAGAAAGATTAGACGATAGACTAGATATTGTCTATCGTATAGGTAGAGTAGGGGATTAGAGAGAATATTATAGAAGATTATAGGTAAGTATCATGATCAATTGTGATTCGTATCATTGTAATTAACACGTTTGCTGCCATAGTAAATTGCCAACACAAATCGTGTTTTGTTTCTTGTGCTCTTGCACGATATAATTTGATTACAAACAATGACTATGACGAGAGAGATTTGTTCTGTTTTCAAGCAAACACATGAGTTGTATATTCATTTATTTCGCAGCTGATTATTAAATTTAAATTAATCGTAATCCTCACACATGTGACGCTATTGGCGTACATGGTAATTCATTATTCACATGACGGTTCATATTCCATAAACATCACGTCAGTACATCAATTGAGAATTTCTTGATCGAATACCGTGTTTCATTAATATTTATTATGAAACCACGAAATGACGAAATCAATACTTTAAAGCGATATGTCAAATTAAATTTTAATTACGCGCGAATGGAATTAAATAATTTAATAAATTGAATTTTTCTGTTCATATCTTTTAATATTTTCAATAAATTGGCTTCTTAATGCAACGGAACGTCAGTAATAATTCAATTGACTACTGCTTTTTTATTGCATCAATGTTTCATTCCAATTTGGGACAAAAACGATAGAAAGGAAAATTATGAAGACACTAAATATTTTAAACTTACTGTCTTAGTTGTCGATACAATAAGACCAAGCGAGCACATGAATGAGCACAACAGTGAACTAAAAACATTACAATTCCATTTTTACTGTGAACCCCTCGGCTTCTAAAGCAATGTATTTTAGGCGCGCTTACTATAGATACGCAGGAACTGTACTCCAGAAAAGTGATGTCCAAAATTAGTGTTCCATGGGATATTTCTCGTGAAACTTGAATCAACAAGAATAATTTACAGTGCGATAAAAATAGAATGCTATTTCAAAAGCGGAAGCGTGTATCTATCTAATTTTTGTCTGCAATTGTTAAAAATGGCAATTTCATAAGTTTCAGATGCAATCCACATAGAAGCGATGAAAAAGCGCGGCAATTATGAAAACAAAGGCGGAAAAGGACGACAGAACGAAATGAACGGCCCGGAAGACAAGAAAAATGAGAAAAACGATGTTGAGAAGGACGTGGATAATCAAGGATTCAGCGAATGGTTAAGATCTAACAGCGGTCTCGAAATGATGCGACTGTTCGTAATCGCCAATTCGATTTTAGTTTTTGTCACGATGGGATTTCCAAAAATGCAGGAAGCTATGAGTATTCTGAAGGAATACTATTTCGGGGAAACGGAATAAGCGGAAACTTTTGAGCGAAACTATCCACAAAATTTGAGAAAAAATCTCGGACGAAGTTTGATATAGTAGAGAGAAGTTAACGACACTACGATCGATATATCTAAGGCATTTTCTTGAAGTAATTCAGCGTTTATAACTACACGCTGCAAATTATCCTTTGCTTTCTGAACAAGAACTCTAGACGTACGCTCGCATTAACGTAACACGTAACATGATTCGACATCAAAGACCTACAGAAATATTTATTTTACCTTGTTTGTACCACAGTATCAAGTATCTATGTATCGATTCTCTAGGTCATAAGGTACTCTTACTCAAACTTCCTAAAAGTATTCCGTCGTTTACTTTACAGTAGACCATAATCATGGACATTTTATCACAGACTCTTCATAAATTTTAATAAGCAAAATATCAATCGTTAGATAACGTGCATTCTTATTATTCGTTTGATTTACCACGAGCAATATTTAGCAATAAATAACACTCGAGTGTGATCATGCTGGGATTGATCTTTCGCGGCGTGTTTCTCATTGGTATACTCACCTGGTACAGCACCAGCGTGTGGAAAATGATCGACAGTTACTTCAGAGATCAGTTCCGGAGCTACTTGGAGGAAGAGTATCGAAAGAATCCGCGAATGAGGTCCGACATACAAGCTGACTCGGTCGATAAGACCGGTTCCGCGGTTACCACGCCACACCCCGATCCGACGGTGGAGCCATCGCGGGAGATTCTCAAAGCTGTCGAAACGATTACGCGTGCGGTCGAAGCTGCAGAAAATGATTCCGTGGAAACGAATGGAGAGCCACAGGTGACAGGTGGCACCAGTGAAAACGAGGCCGCCGCAGGGGGATCTACCGATAAAAATGCATTCCTGGGAACTGTCGCGGAATCGGAGCTGGAAAGAAGGAAGTCGACCGAGAATGAACAGGATTCTCGACAACCTATTAATCACGACGACCATGACCTCGAACGTCACGAGAACGACGATCGTCATCGATCAGTCTCTCAAGTGTCTAAGAGCACGGTTAAGAGAATCAGATACGACAGGAAGCTGGCCATGTCTAGGGACATTTTACGCGAGAAGCAATTATCCAAAAGACGAAACGTGAAAACGATCACGTTCAGTGAAAAGGATTTTAAGTCGGTCATCAGCAATCACGTTTCCAATGATGATTTTTGGGAGTTCGAGGAGGACGCGGATGAAAAAGAACCACTAGAAGGTATTTTGGTTTCCGAGCTACCGTTCAAACCTAGAGCGGATATAGGGGATTTGGACAGGGTCACTGCTGATGAATACTGTCCCTTGAGCTTGGAAGATGAAGCGTCTTGCGATGAAACGTTCAAATGGCCTTGAAGTCTTACAATGTTGAAGCGTAGATAAATTTAAGAGGCACGTAGTAGAGTTATAAATTCTGTTCGTCCGAATCAATAGTGGAAAAAACTTGGTTGTTAAAGTTCTGGCTTTCGAGTATCAACTGTGATCTTTCGGAAGAAATATACCAAGTTTCGCTAGTATTGCAATTAGATTCAATGACACGCTCGTACCGAATACTAGCGTTAAACAAAAAAAAAGGGAAAAAAACAGACAAAAGATAATTCATTAAGAAGGACGCGGAGATTTCAATTCTGACAATTACATTATATAGTATGGTTTATGACGAAGTTAGCTGTAATGTTCGTAAAGTTAGAGATATTTCTTTCAAAAGAACACAGCTTGCGCTTGAAAATTTCAATTTCGCTAATCGAACGACATCAAGCTGTGTATACTACAATTCTTCGATATCAAATAAGCGTCAGTTTTGGGTTGATGCATTCAAAGGTATACTAATGTTTACAACATATCTACATGTTATATATGATTATTAACGTTTTTGGTGCTTATTAAAATAATAATATGTTGTAGAAAAAAGAATTATTCCAATGATTTGAACTTTTTGTAAATATATCATGAAAGTAATTACTTCTTTCATGATACAGTTCAAAATTAATTGTGTATACGTCTACATTATTGTTTACACAATATCCAGTTTCTTTGATGATTTTGTTTTCATCTACTCTTTTATGTGTATCCACAACATAATAAAATTAATTTAGATATAGGTAACACATACATAAAAAGTATATTATAGTATAGCACCATTATAAATAAATGGTATATATATATTTCTTCGAATATCTATTAGAATCTTGCAAATATTTCATTCTCCCTCTTTCTCTCGACGTAATAATATTAATGTAAAGATAAACATTACTTATTTCACACGAATTACGAAAACAGAATGTTGCTATTTATATGCTCGCCACTACAAGCATTAAACGCTCGTACATCTTTCATGTTGCCTGTATGAACCAAGTACTCAAAGGATTAAAGACATAAAAAGTTGAGAATTCCATTTTGACAGCTTCAGTTACTTTACCGATGGGCCTAATATCTTCGATCGAGCTTTATTATAATTTTGCAAATTCTGACGGTGGATTACCTCTGACAAAAACTGCGATGGTTTAAAATAAATGTCATCGATGAACAGTAATTTCACGGCATGAGACGTGGTCGACTATTTTTCCCGCTATCTCTAAAAATCGCTTCATAAATAAGAATATAGACATAATACGTCGACGTTATTGACTTTTTGCTCGGCTGAAGAAGACTCGACAGGAGGTTGCAAAATGTGCCCCGTCACTATAAGCGTACACCTGATGCAATCCTCCTGCGAACAAACTTCCAAGCTACATAGCACGTGAAAGAAGTTACCTTTTCTGAACTTTAACGCGATAAACGATATACTACTGCCCCGTCGATTAATCATGGCAAAGCATTACGGGCAGAAACAAAAAAGCACGATGATCTGGGTCAATGTTAACTGTTTGCTTCGTTACGAGTTTCTCGTGTCGACGATACATCAAGGGTATGAAAGAAGGGTTCAAAGGTTCGAAGAAAGAGCGAAAATTGAAAAGGAGAAGATAATCGGCTTAACAGGAACCAATTAAAACATAATAAAAAACCGTATCGTTTATAGAGACAAGAAAGAATATACGACTGGTGTTTCTTTAGTAACTTAATTGCCCTCCGTAACGAGGAAGACTAAATAGGCTGTAAGTATAAAAAGATTGATAATTTATAAAAGCATGGGACGATAAATCGTGTAAGATTTGGCCTGGTTTCCCCGCGGAAGCGTCTTACAATATAAAATTCATAGAACACGGAACAGAGGTAAGAAAGGATCACGAGAAGAAACAAAATCGTTGAAAAGAAACTCTCTGTTTTATTAATCCTTCGTATACAGGATTTATCCAATTCTTTAATTGCAATTCAAAAGTAAGCAAGTCTTCTGATACTTTCGAACAGTAGGGCACAGTGTACATCTTATAATCCTTCAAAGTTTGATATTTCATGAAACAATTTCCCAAACGATTACTCGATTTACGTATAGAATATAAATTCTCGTTTCTATGCTGAAGAATTCTCTAAAATATTAAAAGTCTTCTATGTTTGCTAAAATAAAGGAAAAGATTGAACTATAAAAATTGGACGAATCACAGCAAGTTTAGCTTTTCATTAAGTTCTTAATATAATTAGAAAGTGTACGTAACAATTAATCACAAATCGGTCGTTCTCGCATTCAGATACCAAGAGTTGATTCCGTAAAACGGTCACACGATTACTATATCAATTCTATTAATATACTTTCCATTATAAACAAACTCTCGTGACCGAGATGGCCCCAGGAATCAAGGTCACAGTGATGTCCTTTGACCCTGAAATTGCGGTCTCGTATAGGCGAAACTAGGCAGTTGATGTGAAAGTACAGAGAAATTTGCAATTTATGGACTATGCGCGAGCTCACGGTTGCCAGAGAAAACGAATCTCAACGACGAAACGCGATGTATGAAAAGTTTCCGTTTGTATCTTGTTCGTTCGCCTCGTTGCAGTTCTTTCGCTCGATAAGCTATCGTGCTATCGTGCTTCCGTGCATTAAGATATTGTTGACCGGTTAATGTCATACTGCTGTATGCCAGTGCATATTGTTATATGACCTGAGTGATAATATTTTTCTTCTCGTTCGTGAAATATTTTTTATGGGTCGCGGCTATTGTGGTTCCGTTATATTGTTCTATGTTAGTTTAAATTTTATGTAAATATGCGTTGTCAATCTTATCTCACAAAAGTTATCATTCTTCTTTGCTTTGCAACATGCATTTTAACTTTCATATATTTTATCGTAGTCTTTAAAATTCTAAAAAAATTTCTTGTCATAGCAAGAAAATATTGTTATTGTTTTCCTAATCGTTACAAATTTTCATTTTCGCTTACGTGATATTAAAATCATCCAACATAAAGTAATATTAAAATCAGAAAATTCATGTAGATATGCTTATCATGTTTTTCTCCTGTGATCTTCGTTCGTTAACTTTGTCAGGAGTGTGGAATTTGCGTGAAACTGAAAGCAAGCTGTAAAGAGCTTTCCAACTTTATAAGAGAAGACTAATTTTGTCCAATTTACGCCAATTCAGAAGTAAAAAATCTTTAAAATAAATAATAAAATAAAAATAGTAAATATATGATGCGGCGACCGTAGCAAAATTTATGGAAGCCCTTGTTCTGATATTATCTACAAAAATATGAATAATTAAATAGTGCGTTTTACAACTCCAATGTATTATTGCCATTTACGCATTAAGAATTAAATAAACAATAAAAACAATTTATTCTATTTAATTGATACATCACTTGCGATTTTGTTTCAGAAATGTATGACTCATATAAATTCCTGCGACCCGAAATCGAATGTAAATTTCTAGCGGAATGAGCTCAATATTACGTCATCATCTCCATGGAGTGACTTTGAAACTATAAGTGTCTAGCAAGCAACTCGAAGTCTCAATTATGGTCAGATACAAATTACGTGCATTTACATAGTTTACCGCATAATTATCAACCCTTTGATGCACAAAATTGTAATCAATCAATCACGATGATATAAACACGATCGTGTGATTTTAAATACGCTTCTCCAGCAGCAAAGTATATCGATAATGCTTAAATGCAGTGCTACAAAGCTTAAAAATTTCAGTTGAATTTACTGCCTAACAACAAGATTTATTAATATTAAAATCCATAATGAGGATTCTGCATCGTCAAATGTAATACATCTTACGTAATGTATACCTGAACATGATACATAGTACATATAATGAACATTGTACCTAATGTCGATAAAACGTCCAGCTCACTGTAATAAATAACAAACGTGATATTTGAAAAAAGGAGAAGAGAAAAAGAAAAGAAAAAAAACACGAATGAATACAAGATCCAATTACATACCTCGATCACATTGTTTAATCCATGCGTTCATTTCGCGCAAATTAATGAGCCCACGTAAAATTCGCATCGTTGAACGCAACGTTCCATTTTCCGGCGAAACCGTTTCACAGTCGACATTGAAATTAATGATTTACTAACGGGCATCCGAGGCAACGGTTAATGCAAATTAGAGCACGGATAGCTCGACGCGCTAGACGTGAACGCAAATGCATTAAGGAAATTCGCTCATTATTATTCCACGGAGAAAAGGCTCACCGCGCGAAGGTCGCCTAAACAGCTGCTTTTATTTTTACAGATCATCTTTAGAAGTCAATTAAAATCAAACAACGATAACACCGATAATTACACGCTTACAAATTGCCGTATTTTAATTTGAAAGACGGGGTTACGAGATTCATGGAATCCTTGTTTTTACGCCAGAACAATTTAATCGCTCACTTCGTTCTGTCGGATTACGATCGGCAATTCGATGTCTTTAAAGAAATAATTAAATCCTGAATTTTAACGAATAGATGTTCGTGATCGCACTTGCACGCACTCGCATGAGAGAGTAAAATTACATTCGATAATGTTTTCTCGGATGTGTAGAACCAGCTGGACGCTGAGAATAATTAGATGCAAGAAGAATATCATTCGTTGCGTTTAAATAGCTGCGCGTAAACATAATCAGAAAACGTATTTATCGCCAAGAGAGATGGAATATTGATTTGACACTTTTGTTTTAAATAAAAAATTAATTTTTGTTTCTGTTCCATATTATCGCCGTAAAAAGATATAAAAAAAAAGTATATTATTTATTTTCTATTTCTGAAATTATACTTCATTGCTGCAACTACTCTCTGTATACAGGATCGATTATATAGATACTAAATTCTAAGCTAATTGTCGTGTTTCTAATAATGAACCTGATTGAATCACGATATCGAAGGTTTATTTTATTATAATAAACAACGATTGTACATTTTTAAAATTTGCAGTAGGTGTAGTAATTCTGTGTCTCGATACATATTTGTCCAGAATGATTGTTCCTCTTTTTACGAGATAAATAAGGAATGACCGATAAATCACGAATGACTTTGATAAAGGTTTCAAGACGTTCCATCGAGGCATTAGTCAAACTAATTTACATTCGAATGCAAACAGCGACGAGTGTGGCTAAAAGAGGTAACGTCCGTGAACGTGTGCAGCATATCGATGTAACTTTTTTACCTTTATGGAAATGCACTTGGAAGCATCACTTTTAATATATTGTTAAGTTAAAAGTGAGTTGAGTAAATACGAGACTAAACTATAACTAAATAAATATTTTCAATGAAGTAATCGGAAAATGCAATTTTACATAAACAATCAAACAGATAATTCGTGATGTCACATGAGCTGAACGTCGTGTTTTGTATAATTGAGTCTTTAAATGACAAATAAGTAGTTTATACCAAATATACGTATACTTCTTATAAATTTATAGTCGTTTGATATATGAGTGGCAATTAATTATTATTTGTTATTACTGTTAAATGACAAAATTCGAGTTATGTTCACTTGAGTAAACATAATTCTTTCTCTCTCTTTCAATTTCTCTATGATACACCTACGGTAGCTTTATCAATATTTTACGTTCTTATAGTACTATAGCAAGTGTGGCAACAATAACAAGTGTGGATTGTTTTTCCACGTAAATTGGGACTGTTGATTTCCATCTGTCATATGAAAGAAAGAACTACAAGTAAGAAAGAAAAAAATATAATGGAAAGAAAAATAAGAAACGTAGAGAGTTAAAGACGAATCACACGAGTTTTAGAACACTCAAATAAAAAAAAAGTATTGATTTAAATATATTGAGATAAGCAGAATTTTTGATAAAATTTCAAATTTATATTACTTGTATATATTTTTTCATTTTACGTCCTAAATGCGATTTATTTTTTTCAAGTATTTCGGTATCTACAGTTGCAACAGTTTCCTGGTCGTCACACGTTATACTAACCCAATTACAAAAAGAGCAGACAATTTATGCGAACATTGAAACAATACTCCTTTTTTAACAATGACAGATATTTACCTTTCTCTGTTGCAACAAAGAAATTCCTTAAACGTCTGATAACCAAAGGAAAAAAAATTGTTTGTTCTAAAATATGATATCCATCCCTAGTTTTCTCCATATCCTTACAAGAATCAATTGAAGTATATTCTTTCGCGAAGAACGTTATCGTTCGCGAACTTTATAATTTTTGTTTCAATTATGGTTCCCTGAAATTTGTTTTTCCACTCTCGCTTTGATTTCAATTAAGGAAAGAATTTTAATATTGAAAAAAAAATTATTAGCATACAACTCGAAATCATCTTCAATATTGATATTTTCCTCAAGTTTAAGAAATTTCCTAATGATAGTATCGAGCCAAAGAAGGCAGCAAGGTAGAGCACGCATTTCTCATGCTACTTTACACGCGTATTTTGAAAGTGTCACGATACAAAATAATTCAAAGAATTGTCAGAAGAATTAAAATTAGAAGAACGTCAAGATCGTTGAAGAAGAATTTCGAATATAAAAATGAAAATTTACAAGAATAATATTTGGCCATTGTCCTCTAGAATCTACTTTTTCGCTAATCTTGCGCGTTTAAATAAATAATTCCTTTAAGATTCCAAACAATTTTTCTCTTCCCTGAAAATCTTGTTCAAGTCGTGTCACTTTGAAAATACATGTACGATACGATATTTCTTTGCCTCTGTAATAAAACGTTTCAAACGTTTTGCTAATAAAATATTTCAAAACCGAAAAGTGCTTCAAAGTTTAGTATGTACTTGTACGGTAGGTATATTTGAAAGGTAAAAACAAAACCTGGACATTAACGGACAGCGTGCATTTCCAAGATGCAGGCTATCATGGCATAATGACACGATAAAGCTCATACGTTTCCCTAAGTATCAATTTACATTGAAAATCATGCGCGATACACCAATAACGTTTCACTGGCGCTAGTAGAAAAACCCGACGAGAAGGAAGAAAACGAAATGTAATCAATAGTACGATATAAGGCAAAATGACCAAGTGCGAAAAATCGCACGGTATTGCTTCGCAATTATGCAAGACGGCCAGCAATGCGTGCACGTGTGTACATCACTTTACGTACCTATCCATGTCCATGGTCAACGTGTTACATATAGGACAGGTGCAGGAAATGCGTGTCTGTAGCCTCAAACTATTTCTTACCGGAACATGTACGTTGAGAAGTAAGAAATACGACCTGGACCAATCATAAATGATAAATCCATTATGCTTCACCGTGGAAATAAAGCTGCACTCTACTTATATATTTTTGTTCTATTTGCAAAGTTTAATTTCACAATGATTTTCCGGTTGGTCATTTGTGAAATCGATTCCGAATAAAGAATTATGAATTATTCGACTGATTTATGTACCTACTTGCTTATTCGACTTTTTCATAGCAATTTATATTTACGGTATAACACGTTTAATTTCAGGCTTACCGTTCGCACACGGAAAATAGCTGGAGCCATCCGTAGCCTGGAAAACGATTTCTGTAAAACGATCGCGCTCAACTTAGTTGTCTCGTCGAGTTTGTTATGTAGCGCACAGCGCAGCAACGGAAAGATGAAAAAAAAACTTGCCATGAACGGACGAAACCGTTTCCTAGATAACTGAGAAAATACACCGGCAATGGCCTCGTTACGAGCGACGACGATTTCTCGCGATCGCTTCCCGCATGCTTTGATCCCGATCAATCGTTTTTCTATTTGTCTCACGTCTTCAAGTAATTACTCGAGTCACAGCAGGAAGCATATAACGATATAATTGGTACATGTATTGTAAATTCTAACAGCACGTTCCACCTGACGAAAGAATGAATATTGATCGTTTCAATAATGTATGTGTTGGTTACAAAGGATAATTTGTTACGCTAATTGTCAGTTGTTCGGTTAGCGCGAGATGAAATAACTTCATGTCACGAAAATAATCATTTTCCTGCATAATTATTATTTTATACAGCTGGGTAGAATTTCTTTCTTATGTAATGCGTTAACTCACCCATCTTTCAACCAAAAGCTCGTACGATCATAGAATTATATTTATATATTACACTTTGTATCTCAATGTTCTCAATATTTTATACTTTATATTTGCCATTTTCTACGATCAAAGTAGCAATTTTTGAAATTTTTTACAACTGCAATTTAAAACACGTAACGATACTTCGATCTAAAGAGAAAATACCTACATTAATTGCGTCCGCTTGAAGAGATAAACTTCACCTTTCAATCTTACTCTTTATTACTATGTGTTCCTTTTTCCCTGTCACTTTCTCTCCTTCCATTAAAACAATTCTCATTGCCCAATTATAAGACTAAATTCGTTCCTACTTGGCTGAGTAAGTAAACGTAAAAATTCGACGGAGACCACAGTAGACGTTAGACGCAACTGATAGAAACTGTTTCAGTGCATTAGTTTCTCTTCCTAATTGCACACTTCAATTCTCGAGTGTACTTCTCAACAGGTTGTTCGCTTTAAACCGAAACATAACAGGCATTCCATTCCTGTGCAACAAAAGAGCGTTCACCGCGCCGAATGGATTTCTCTTTCGATACGCGAATTTTAATATCGTCGTTACTCAAGTTGCGTACGAAAATGCGTACGTATGTACGTACACGGTTTTAAAGCACGCGTCGTAACAACTGCAACTTTCTTTCCTTCCTTTACAACGGTGTATAACTCTGTTGAAGTAACTTTCACGATTTGACAGTTTCGGAATGAAAATGAAGGAAACAAGTGCGATATTAATAATCGACGTTTCAAGGTTGACAGAGCACTCGAAGAGATATCCCGCGTCTCATTCATAGCCATTGCGGAAATTATGCAAATGATCCATGAAACACGGCATACTAATTAACTAGATCGCTGGCAGAGAAAACCTTCTCACTTTCTTTTTGTCGTTGCTTCGTCCCGAGCATATTTTTCTTCTCTTTTGTAATTGGATCTAACGCGTGAATGATATTGGGTTGGCAACTAAGTGATTGCGGATTTTGTAATTAACACCTAATGACAAAATCCGTAATTAACACCTAATGACAAAATCCGTAATCCCTTAATTACCAACCCAATACATTACAGAAGCTTTATCATCCGAACTACCCATAGAAAATGCAGTTTCAATGTACAAATTTTTATATTTTTAAGTCCTCGTTCTTATATTGCTTTCTTTTCAGTAAGGATAAGTTTAAGAGATTCAGTCAAACGTTATAACTGCTAAAACTTTCAAAGAAGCATCTATAGAAAAGCGATCTCTTCAAAGTATTGTAATTCTCCAACTAAACAGTTAAATATAGATGTTGATATGACTGTAAATAATGAATTGGAAGAAGGAAAAGGATTATATTTGTCTGGAACTATCTTGTAAATGTTAATATCAAATAGGAAGAAAATCTTTTCAACGAAAAGGTAAACAATAATTTCTCCGAGTTTCTATTTCCGACGCTCAATATTTTTTATGAAAGAAATTTTCATGTTAATTCGATTATCGATCGATAATATGTCGACAGTAATAATTTCCCAATAATCAATCGTTTCATAATAATCGAGGATTCACTATACTACAATACATTAGGGAAGAATTTAAATTTCACAAAAATTGTAAATTTTTGGAAACATATGTTTTTTGTTGATTATGCCACTGCTTATTATTAATATTAATATTTGAATTCGTAGCTAATGGTAAAACAAGTCTAATTACACATAATACATTAAAATAAATCGATCGTTCCGTTTTAATTGTAGTCTTCTAATAAATCGAGATTCTACTCTGCTATACTGTACTATAGAATTCTGCTGGTAGAAAAAAACACACTTATCTACTCAGGTATCATATGTAAGCAAGTTTTAGAGAAAGCGTGACAAATTCTTAAGACCCGCAATATAGAAATTAAATTCTCAATCAATATCATTTTATGACCATATAAATCAATAATGGTAACTTCGTTGTATGTAAAAAGACTGGCAGTTGGATACTCCTTTTTGTACAAAATAATCAATAATATCCATAATTTACTACCCGTTCTTGCCAGAACTTAAGCAGATAATGTATATGTATAAGATTTCATGCTCCACTTAAATCATTCGAGAGAAAATATTGTATATTTCGTGACGATGAACAAAAAAGTAGGAATTTGGTGATACGATAAGACTATTTGAAAACTGAACGACTGAACTCTTTTACGCCTGAATTCCTCCATCAAGGAAACAGTGAGTATGAGATTTGTGACAATATTTGCGATCATATACCGTTAGTACTGCGTTTGTCTGACTATAAATTCGAAAGTTTATGTATATTTAGTTATAATCTGTTCGAACTCGTTAAACAAATATAATAAATAATATATGAAATGCAACGATAATGGGAGAAACGTGTGAACGTTGTAAAGATTATAATTTTCGACGAATTATGGCAATTCCTTAATTTTAGACCTCGTAAATCTTTATCTTTACAATTACATAAATTTATCTATCCTATATTTTAAAAAAACTGGTGTATTTGTTATTTTAAATAACGCACGAACTAAGACAATTGTGGAATGTTTTACGATTTTAAAATGTCTGAAATAAGAAAATAATAAAGCGGCATTTATTGTGCAATAATCTACCATTAAGCATATGCAGGCACTTTTACAAGGATTAGTAATGATAATTTTTATACAAAATGTGAGAATGATTATGTATAGTATCTATCATAGCACTTGAATAGCTTCGTTTGTTATAGTGAATTGCAACAAACCGTTCATCACAGATTAGTTTTATCTGTTTTATCTTTACACCATTTCACTATATTTTTACCTATACAATATTTATACCACGCTATATTTACCTGTTTTTTTTTACATTATATCTAATAATAAAATATGTTCTTATTACAAATAATAATCGTTTCAGGTTTGTTCCTTCTTTCTTAATCTGCTCATTTAAAATGAAAACTAAGCTAATAAAATAAAACTAAATTGATCTTAAAGCGTCACATATGTGTATCGCTATCAACCAAAATGTGAAATACTTGAAATATAATCTTAAATCTATCAATGCAAAATGTTAAAATTACGCATTTATAGTATATTCAGGTACACTTAAATATTTAAGTATTTCTAGCATTGCACAATCAGTAGGTAAATTAAAATATGCTCTATGAATATCCGGAACGTATCGAATCGCAGCGCGTAACTGCGGAACGAAGCAGCATATCGAAATTGTTCATTCTGTAGCAGATTTGAAACAGATTTGAAAGAAATTTCTGCTGTGGAACTGTTCGTGTTGCGCCAGACACGGTCAATCATCTATTTGTACATCCGGTAAAAGTCACGAGCATTGGTGCCATTGTCAAGCAAAATGAATATCCTTCTTTCATCAAACCTGAATAAATGTATGTACGAGTGAATCATAATGTCCAGCTTAGCTTCGAGTACTGCGTTGAATTTTTCATTGATATATCTGTATTCTCTTAGATTTAACATGGTTTTATATCCTATAAATCATAAGACTCGTAATATTGCGAACAGTAAAATGTATAAGTAGTAAATGCACAGAAAACTGAAGTTTTTTTTTTAAATAACAAATCCTTAAATTCTACGTAGATGTATCTTTAAAATCACATATTCGTCATCGTTCCGTTTCTAACTTTTTCTTAATTTCTGAGTCTAATATTAAATCAATTATTGAATAAAAATTCTTTTAAATCGATAAAAAGGTCTCTGATGTTAATGCAAACAGCAAAGGTGTATGTATAAAGAGCAAATGTATATAATAAATAATAAAACACGTGCAAGTTTGCAAATAATGCAACGTTTTTTTAACAAAATTGAAATTAGCAGCCGGCAAATTTCACAAGAACGTAGTAACTGCTACGTCTAATCATTAATTTTCCACTAATTTGTATCACTGGCAAAATAATACCATATAATTACTACAAATCTGACTTTTCTTATTAACAATAAATAGCATGAACATCTTTTTCCTAACTTACATATAATTCTCTTCTTCATAATACCCGTTAAGGTCACCAGAAATAATGGTACAAAACTACTTCTCAAACCATAAAATGATCAACCATTAACTAATGATCAACTCGATTAAACTAATCTTCCACATCCGAATAATTTCAAGCGACGAACACACTATCATTCACGTAATTCAAGGCCTCGCTTCCATGCAATTGAAAATCGATCGAAACGGGACAATGATCGTCTCGTAAAATTTGCGGAAGACCGTAATGAAGCCGAACAATCAACGATCGTCTCGTAAAATTTGCGGATGATCGTAATGAAACCAAACGATCAACGATCGTCTCGTAAAATTTGCGGAAGATCGTAACGAAACGTAACAGAATGGATCTATCCGCGCATAGTACAATCTCCTACGGTTAATTACATCAAAACTGGATCCTTTGAAAGTTCGACTGGCAACCTGTTGCCCGTGTTTCTGCGATCACTAACACTCACATTCTGCAATGAGTCTATATAGTATATAAGATCTATAGTCATGAAATTCCTGCTTGCTTTTCTTGCGATATTTCACAGAAGCGTGATTGCATTCTTCTTCATATCATTGGACGTGTTTATGGTTCGATGCATTGACCAACCATGTTTCGAAAAAAACATTCCATGAGTCCACTGCAATCTATTTTTTTCTAAATTTGCGACAGTTTCTTTTCTTTTTTTATCATTTATACGCGACCCAAATGCGTCCAACTGTTTGTAAGTGACGTGCAGAAGTTTCCAGCCAGACAGATCTTTTGCTATGTATTCCAAAAGATATCTGAAAGACTTGTGATTAATTTCTAGAATTTATCTTATGTTTAATTGAGACACGATGGAGACAGACATAAATATAAAGAGTCGCTGCGATCTCTTACAAATTATAAGTTAATACGATACAAGTGAAATAATAGATTTCTAATAAATATAAACATTATATACATGATTTTGTACAAACATTCTAAAATACTGCTCTATCGTATTATCCCTTATATCGTCTATTTCCTTTAACTAAATACAAGTGAAAAATGAAAAATAATTTTCTTCCTCTGCCTTTAAAAATAACCAGAAACTACACATTTCAGATGAAACGTACTTCGAAGTACATAGTTTGACAATAGTTATCTTCAAACGGAGTAAAAGTTTCAGATTAGTCAATGCAATCTCCGGATTTAAATTCAGTTATATATATATATGAAGTTGAAACATTACATAAATAAGCTGGAGCACTCGAGCATCATAGCATTTTTCAAATCATAAATAAGGATGAAATAAAAAGCTTTCTGACTTTATCATTGCAAAACGCATAACTACAAAATATTAATAATGATTTACGACACGAGTCATACTAAAACTGTTACGTTATCACGTAAGTAATGTATAGACATCTACTATAAAATAAAATGGTACAGGAAACTTTTGAATATCCTGGTTTTCCAATTTTGCAAGTAAAGTGAGACGTGTTCATGGGTTATACCACGTCGATAAAAATCTGTTATGTATCGTTTTTAAAATATATAGTGGAAAGTCTAACTGAGCAGAAATTTATACACGCCACTGTATAACCAAATGGCTCTACGCGACTCGTTCTATACAATAAAAAATAGTTCTCAGCATTTTATTACATTTTCGCATAACTATACGAAATCCTGTCGAGTTTATACTCGAGTCTTTACTGACGAACGAAAATCAATGTTACGTGCAAGCTGTATTTCCATGTAATCAGCATAAATACCCTTTCTCCCAACATAAATGTAAAACAAGAACTTTAGGGACCGTATGGACTGAAAATTAAGTAGCAAACGAAACTTTGAAGAATACTTAAGGGCGAGTAAAAGTGAAAATACAGAGCCAACAAGAGCTTTCTTCTGTTTTTCGTATAGCTGAAGGATGTAAATTCTCGAATACAAACTTGCAATGATTTTATAAATTATTCATAACTGCAGCACAGTGTAAGCGCGCAACACGCAATAAAAGATCATGTTCTTGCTCGAGCACGTGAGTTACCCACTTTCGTTAAGATTTAGGTCTTGTAAAACACCGAATGGAATTTTCTTGCATTCAAATAGGGGAGAAAAATTAGCATTGAATATTTAGGTGATTTATACGATGTCTAAATTTACCAATGCTTGTTTTTGCTAGTTAGAGCTGTACATGTAATAAAATAAAATTTATTTCTACAATAAAAAAGAACAAATAAGTATATACAAAAAGTAACGAAAATTTTCATATTGTGTAATAACGCGAAATTTTAATAATAATTTAGAATTAACGATAATCTTTCAAGAGATACGACAATAAAAGTTACAGTTGAATTAAAATTTTTCTATTAACAAATTCTTCAAAGTAATAATAGGTTGATATCGACATAAAAGAAATTTGTATTCTTTTCACTCTACAACTTTAATCTGTGGTTTTTAGAGATGCAAGTGTATCTTATCTTATTTCATTCATGTACATTTCCGTGATATCGCTTGGAGAAGGAAGTACAGGATGTTCCAAAAATGATAAGTGCAATAATCGCTACACTTTCACTACAATATCGTTACATTAAGAGATGATAGTAAACTACCAATAAAATACAGTGAAATTATCGTTACAAAATCAATTCGAACGTAAACGAATTTACACGTGTTATTCACGACCGAACGTACACGTGTTATTCCCAAACGGATTCTTTTCAAAGTGTGGAATATCGACGTGATAGGCATTCGATTACAAAATCTACCCACGTTACGTAAAAGCGCATAACGTGTAATGCGGGTCAAATTGCACACCGAAAATCGAGCACGTATGAATGCAACGGTACCCCTTTTAATATTTACGGAGCACGTTTCAAGCGGATGTCACTAGACATTTCCTACGAGTCTAAATTATTCGAGAGTCTAGCACGAATATGCATCAACGACAGGCACGAAATAATTTTAAATGCTGGGGATACGCGATACAAACGTTCTAACCGAACTGTTCCAAAAGAAAAATACAAATCATGAGAAACGAACTTATTACGAAACTTCTAAAAATATCTCTTCCCTAGATGGAAAATTAAATATGGCGTTATATGAATTTGATGTAAACGTGATTTTAATACAACTGTACGAACAGGGATATTAAAACTACTGACCAAATGAAATACGAAATATTATATACATATTACACGTATAATATGACATTCTCATTGGGCAGAAAAATATGTCACAAGATATACGAACTAGGACATTTGATTTATAGAAGATATGAAATAATGAATGCTGATATGAAATTTCTATGAAACGAAAAGATGTATTACGAAATATTTGAATAAATAGATCCATGTGAATCTGACGTGAATCTGATATGAATCTACATCTGGTATATATAGACGAAAACTTGTTTGATGTATGTGCGGTAGAAAATAACGAATAATAACATAAAGTTTCTCCTACGTGCAAAGTTACATGACAAAATAATGGAATGGATAGTTCTATATGAATCTGATTTCAGTTTAGAGGCCGTCAAACTTTATTCGATCTACATGCGAAAAAGACAAATGAACTAGAAGAAACAAGAAGAAAAATAACAACAAGAAAAGAAGTTTCTATTAGATGATATAAATATATATATATGTATCACAGAACATTTTGAATGATCGAACGTCGAAACATCTGAAGCATCTTACAGACGTAGAATATCGACACGACGAAAAGATCGATAAAGTATTCGATCGAAGTACTTGAAAAATTTCATACATATTTATCAGGAGAAAGAAACGTGACGCGAAGTCTCGCGATAACAGAAACGAAGCAAACCTGCGAGGGAGAGCGCGCGCGGAAAGATTGGCCCATCACTACCTGTTGCAGAGGACTATAGTAGAAACACAGCAGGATCCCGGAGAGGTTCACATTCTAGAAAGGGGGGCCAGGGAGGAAGAGAGACATGCGCCGGCACGCATCGTTTAGAAGTGAAAAGGACCATTTTTGAGGTCCCGACTCGAGAGGATCCGGATGCCTGAACCCTTCAAAGGACCGTGTTGTTCGTGGGCGAATACGCAGCACACTCCAGATCACCGTAAGGTAATATCTATGAGGGACAGTCACGGTACAGCCCTAACCTAACCTCAAATTCGCGGGATCGTTGTACAAAAACAGTGGCACTCACCTCGACGTTCGTTCTTCCCGCGTTATTTCCCGTGCGTAACAGCGTCTTCTTCATTCATCGAACGCGACGTTTCACAAAAATCACCGCACCACGCTCGTGTCAAAACACTCCGGTACACTCGCGTCGCCGCGGCGCATAATTTCCACTGTTTGAAAAGCTCGCGGCTAAAAGCACGCAGGAATTCACCGTTCCCTCGATCGGTCGTCCCTCGCCACTCGCACACGCTTTCAAAGACACGAAACCGCGCGCTTGTTTCGTTCACGTGGCTCGGTACAGACCTCGGATAAATTCGAGACGCGATCTCAACGACAACTTCGACTACGCTTCCAAACGTAGAGATGAATGTGACAGAAACACTAACTAACCGATGTGTTGCCGTTTGACCTGTCTCTGAACTGACCAATCGTCTTGCAGGTAGTACGATACGATGTTTCTCGTTGAATGGTGGGGGAGAAAACAAGAGGGAAAAAGACCACCTGACGCGCAACCTTTTGGGGTCTGGTAAAAGATCCAATGGGGACCGGAGGGGGTCCTTTGCTGGGTACTTGGGACGTACGTGTTCTTAACCAATGGTCGGTAAAGTAACATGCGTTTTATTTTTGATCATTGAAAACATTACTTCGTATCAGAAAAAAATGCAAAAGGAAACGTGTTTTTAAAGATATTGATAGAGATAATGTTTTACAAATGAAATAACATACTAGAAATAATAAACATCGCAAGCTTAGAATATGAAAGCTTTGTTAATCAAGTATATATGTACATATGTGGCGTATTGTATTATAAACAAATGACAGAATAAATATATCAAAAATTCTAGTTTGTTCGTCATCTGGGCACAGACGAGATTCTCTTGTCATTTTGGTGTGACATACGACAGTATCGACTCAGTCTAGAAAGAGATTGCAACGCTAATAGTGGTCAATTTCTACAATACTTACTTTTCTTTATGCCTATATGTCTATAGACCGCGTAATTTTTTTCTAGCAGTAAATATTATGATAGCAGGATAAGAATGAACCGTAGAAATAGTAAAAAAGGTTGGTTTAGGTATTTGTATCTCCGACTTATTTTTTTTAACGACAGTCAAGTAACAAATAACAATCTATAATCACAAACTTAAGTATGGTTATAGGACTGCGGATGTTTATGCACATTTATATTTTTATGAACATAATTAAAAATGAAATAGAGGTGGGAAATTGTTTTACGTACTAAATATTGTAGAAAGCATTATGCTTTGAATATCATAAATAATAAATGCATAAAAATCCGTAGTCTAATAGTTATATCTTTTTTATACTGAAAAAGGTTAGCAATAAAAATATATATATACAGTACATCTTTTATAAGACAAGTAGATATTTTAGTATAAAATGTCGTAATTTGAATTTATAAAAACCAATGGTTAAAATAACCAATTAAAGTAAGAACAATACATGTCGTCTATTTCACGTGTATGTACATTAAATGATTCATTTCCTCTCAGTATACTTGTAAATAAGTCACTTATAGTAACATTTATAGGAAATGTTTGTTTATACCCAAAATATCCAAAAATATATGAAATAACCAAAAGATAATGATAATATCTAAGGGATGAAACAAATTTGTCCTTTTGGACCTATTCTTTTACTATTGCAGTATTCATAAAACTACGAAATTGCATGAAAATCTGCAGTCTGCTTATAAGAAAAAAGAAAATTAGCACTAGTATATTTCAACGATGATATTGAAATTATAGCACTTTTCTTAATTTCACGAGCAAATCGTCCAATCCAAAAATAAGATCGTAACAACAAAAGGTATTGCTTGGATGTGTTATCATGAAAAACAAAACAATCAGAAATTTCAACGTTATTTAATATTTCGCAGAGTCCTGATAAAGCGAACGAAATCTGGTGTTTGGAATCAGTCTGTTATCATGTATGAAATACGTGTGTGATATCGTTTTGTGGCACGGTCGGCAAAATATCACGAGGCAGGCCTCAAACGGTGTTTCAAGGCTGCCCTGGCATAGGTACTTATTGTATCAAGTCTCGTTAACGGAGATGTTCATTCACTCGTACTCCCAGATGGCCAGTATAGTTCGTGCAACTCGCGACTATCCGATTGACCCCGTATCGCCGTGCAAAGAGGTGTCAGTGAAAAATTGGCGTGCTTCACCATAAAATGTGTTTAAGTCTGTATCATTTAAGTCTGTGTCGCGTAATGAAAACTCCAGCTGTACGTCGATACGTGTGATAAGTATGGCAGCGCTCGTTCGTCTTAAACGTGGAAGCGTTCAGTTGAGACATGCGGCGCTGGAAATGAAAGGTGAGAGAAAATTCTTCTTCCACGTGGATATTTTTATTTATTCGTTTCGCGCCTGAATGATTCGATCGGTAATTCTACGTTTCGATAAATTTCAAATTACTGTAACAAATCACTATCCAACTAAACGATAAATATATTTGTTATGGGGTAGAACTGATGTTATATTTGAATGTATTAAGTGTCTACCTTATAAAGATACTAAAAGACGATATCGATAAATACCTAATCAAGTTGCATGCAAGTAGTAAAACCGATATAAACACTGTATTGTGTAATCTACAATCTACAGATTGGTTTTGTAAAATTTTGGTAATTGCCACTTATCACCTGTCTGATTGAGATTTAGAAACTTATCAGTATGTATCACAAACGATAGGATGAATAGCACGATAGCTTATCAACCGTACCACAATTGTTATTATATAATTAATTCCCCTTCCTTGCTCAATGTATATACCCAGAATTTCCTACTCTACCTTAAAACTACTTTGTAACGTTATCATTACGCGAAAGCAAACGTACCATAAAGTAAATCGTGTAAGGAGTAGATGAAGATGGGAAATAAATAAAAATTTTCTTATCGCCAAGTTATTTTAAATATCATTATTTGTGCTACGTTTAGAGGAAACCAAAGTCGAGGTCTCTTATACTGCGCGGGGATAGGAAAGAGATAATAGGTGTAGAAGGAATGATAAAAGTAGTATGCAGTCGTTGATTTTGCTCCTTTCGAGTTTTGTGAAATGGCAGACTTCGTCAAAAGAGGTAGCGTGCAACTGGTGAAACAAAGCAGTGTTCAAATAAAACAAGCCGCAAAAGAAGTTCGAGGTTCGTTCAACTAAATATGAAACAAGCAACATATTTTTAGTAAAACAAGCAGTATAATAAAATAAGCAAGCGATTGAGAGTACCTTGCGTTATTATTTTGTGCAGCTACATTGTGTTTCTATTTCGTGCAGTTACGTAGCATTACTATTTCGTGCAATTACGTTGTATTACTATCTTGTGCAGTTACGTCGCACGTGATACCTTTCTTTAATAGTAATGAACGTTGTTTAACATAACACAATAAGTTTAAAATATTTGTTACTACAGAAATAAATGTTTCGATATCCAATTTGATCGGTAAATAACATAACACATTGGAGCAGAAAAAGATTAAATGTTTATTATACCTTTTTATTTCGTTCATCAAGTTCATCATATACAAAGTGTCTGGAGATCCATTTAACTACGACATAGTCAAGTGCATGCGTACTCGGAGGAAATTGAAAGTCGATTTTCTTAAAAACAAAGCCTCCAATGAAAAAATTTCTATTTATTTTCGACTTATTTTCTCATGTAAATTCACCCCCTCCACAGTTATACCATCAATACCGGTACACTCTGTATATATGGGTTTATTATAACATAATCTTCAAAATATTTATTACCAGTATTGATAAATTTATATCTACATATCGTAATATAAGCAATTTGGATATTTCCTTAACTTTTAATTAAAGGTAGAAACTACGAAATCTACTGTTTAATCATCTTATCAAAATCAAACAATATTCTATTAAAGATGATGTATAGTGTCGCCGATAATGTATGTATACAATGCACATAAGAATTGCTTACCCATTGTCGCCTGATAGTACGATAACAGAAAGTTTAAAAATTCATTTAAAAACAAAAATTATTCGAATTATTTGCATTTGATACAGGAGAAATAAATGTCGATCTTTTAACAAATCAAATCTGTATATAACACCCATCGTGCAGAATTTTATATAAATATCTGTAAATATAATACTTTTGGATAATTGCTAATGATAATTCTATTACATAGAATGGATGAAACATTAATATTATTGTTTAATATTTATGTTAATAATTGTATTAATAATTAGCGGCTGTGCGAGCGCGACACATCGTTGCTGCGCTCGTTGCAGTAGGATTTGCACTTTGTGGTTCAGTGGAAGTGAGTTCTTCGGTCGCATTGCTCGCCAATCAGAAAGACAATCATGCCATCATCGACACATCGTGGCATTGTGAAATGCTGGTCAACATCAGTAGTCGTAATCGTACCGAAGACTTTGAAGTTATACTCATGGAGGTAAATACGACATGATATGAAAAATGTATATGCTCTGAATGTTTCTGAAATCTCTCAAACGAACATTGTAAGTAAATTACGAAAATTTGTGCATTCATAGGAAATTATAATAATATTTTTAGTTACCACCGGAAGAACGTGCAGAATCTATAATGAGGGAAGCGTTCCTATGGGGTCAAGTGGCTGGTCCAATTTTAGGGGGGTGTTTAGTATGGGGAAGATCAGGCCCATCTATGGTGTTTTCGCGTGCAGTTCTTAGTGCTTGTCTGGCATCTTTATTGGTACCAGCTGCATGGAGGGGTCCGTCTCACGTAGCACTTCGTCTCTTTCAGGGATTATGCACAGTAAGAATTAAATACCATAGTACATATTACTTCAAGGAGCACGATAAAATTATGAATTGTCAATTTTAGAAAAATATGTTTTGAAATTTCACTAAAAGCTTGCTACTTTACCATGTATTCGATTCGTTTATGATTGGTAGAAGTAGAATTTTTGAATTCCAGTAATTACGAATTAAAGACTACGATTTATAAATTCTTTATATTAAAATTGTCTGTATAACGTTAATTATTCCATTTCTATATACAAACTTTATTAACTAACTAAATTCTCCGTAAAGATTGATAACAATATCGTATCATTTTGGAAATAGTTAAATATTTTATGAAAGGAATATTAACATTCAATACTTTCCTTCCTTCTATTGTTTTTAGTATTTTCTAAATAATTACGTAGCATTAATTTTTAAGTTATATATCTGGAAAATACGAGCATCACTGATGAAACAATGATATTATTCAATACGTCATAGAAATTATTACATCATTCCTCATTTATAGGGGGCAACTATGCCTGCTGCTCACATGCTTGCTATGACCTGGTTTAAGAGCACTCACAGAAGTTGGTACTTCAGTTGCTACGCTGGTAAATTTTTAGTTGCAAATCATAATACAAAATGAATGTTTAATGTTGTACTATCAATATGTGAATATAGTTTGATTGAAGATATTAATGAAAAATGAAGAAAGAATTATTAAGAAATGTAATAATAAATTATTTAACAGCGGTCAGCGTTGGATACTGTCTCACAGGATGGTTAGGTACAGCTGTTGTTCGATGTCTTGGCCGAGATTCACTTTGTTATGGTCTCGTTTGCATTGCTCTGTGTTGGTACTTCGCTTTTGGTCGATTTGTCAAAGATTCGCCGAAATCTTATCAGCACGATACAAATGTAAGATCATTCTCGCTTTTAACAAATTTTAATAACTATAAAATTCATTTATTTTAGATTAATAATACAAGCTGCACAATTTTCTCCTTCTATCTATAATCATCTGCATTTGAAACGATATTTGATCTTATACTCACCAAGCCTCATTTGAAAATTCGTATTTTTTATTAAATTGTTTCATATTTTTGTAACCAATAGTATATCTGTATTTCTAACACAATGCACATTAGTATTACATGAAATTTTAATATAGAACTGTCTTTTGTGCTAAAATTGAAAGAATGAAATGGCGTAAATTTTTAATCCCCCTTGACATGCGACCGCAAAGAGATAAAATTCTTGTTTGATTAATGACATTCGGGATTTCTTCCTATATCAAATTTTTTTTCTTATCATCGTTATTGTATAACTTAATGTGCATGAAATTTCTTCCACTGGTTTTGGCAATCCTTTATTCAGGTCATTATTACGACATGAACCATACAGAGAAAGGCTAATGTTCTATGAATTATGCGATATTACAATGGTGCAATCGCAATAGCATTGTTTTAAAAGATTAATGAGGCGTCACATAAAGTTAATTATTTCCGTGCTAAATATTGAATATACCGCATCGTTATTTTTATGAGTCTTCTTACTGCCAAAACTCTCTTAACAGCAAGTACAAATGATTTCAATTTTATTAATATAATTAACATGATTATCCTGTTTTATTAAGGAGATAAAATTGTGTGTGTAACACATTTCTATTTATAACAAATTGTTTATAAGAAATTTATACAGGAACAGATATTCTTTGTTTTTGTAATTTAATTCCCAATCTGAAATATTTAAAGTTTGGATAATAAAAAATTGATTCTACATATAGACACATAGATTCCATATACAATCAGTTGTTTATATAAAAACTGGTTCTAGATTATAGAATATTATTGAATTGTAAATAAATCATTTAATGGCGAAGTAGTAACGAAAATGAAAAATAATAATGGACTAAAATATGAAATTAATAATAAAATAGGCTGCTGTGATTCCATGGGGGAAATTACTGCGATCAGTTCCCGTTTGGGCATCTGCTGTAGCAACGATGGGAAATCAATGGGGCGATGCAACGCTTGCCCTTGGTATGACAAAGTATCTAAAACTTATTTATGGATTCTCAACAGCTAATGTAAGTATTCTATCTTATATTCATTAATCTTATATATATTATATATCTTATATTATATATAATTGTACTTGGTAATGAGTTAAATATTTTGATTTTTGTATTTTATTTCATTGCTTTTTCCATCAATTCTGATACACTTTCTTGTGACTTTCATCTTATTGTATCAAGAAGAAGTATAACATTTTTCAAAACGATTATGAACAACAACAAATTTTCTTATTTTCAATAAATCCTTTGATTTATTTATTTATTTAGACACAACGTCTATTGCTCGTAATAAATCAATAAATGTATAATTGATAACATATGTTGAATAACATTATAACATTGTAGCACTATGATTGAATAGCATTTTAAAATTTGAGGTTATTGAGGTATTAGAAACCGTATAAAGAAAATATAAATTAAATCCTAATAATACTCGTATAGTTTGTACAGATAAATTATAAGTACTAAAAATTAATCTTTGGAAACTTTTAATTAGCTTTCAATGGTTCCAGGATTCTGTTCTAACAACGTTACCACACATTGGTCATTTCATGGCTGCGTTAACATGCGGTCTTCTTGTGGATCACGTTCGCGAATCAAAAATTGTTTCGACAACCACAGCTAGAAAGTTGGTCGTATATACTGGTACGTATCTCATTAAAAAGAAAAGTTTATGACGATATTTTTTAATTCTATCAAATTGTGTTCTTTATCCTATCAAGAAGGAGATCTATTAAATGGGGTAACTTAATTTGTAATTTGATTACAGCTCATTTTATTCCCGCTGCCCTACTTTTTGTCGCTGGTTACGCCGGTTGTCAAGCATTGGGGGCAGCTTGGTTAGGTATAGCCGCTCTTCTTGTCTCTGGAACTGCACCAGCAGGTGCTTTAGCAGCTATAGCAGACCTTGCACCTGTAGAATCCCCAGCTTGCGCAGCGGCTGCGTGTGCATTGTGCTCGACTCTAGGCGCAGCAGGGCTGTTGGCTGCCAATTACTTTGTCACTCAGGCCCTTCATGGCTCTGCAAGTTTAACTTTTTGTCTTAATCTCTGCAAGAAAGGATTTAAAAAAAGCATCAATCATTTAAATTTTAATTTTTCTATCGCGTCTTAATAAAGTAATTTCATGTGTCTTTCTATGAAATAGCGTACATTTGTCTTAAGGCATTTTTACAAACAATTATTAGAAATATAACACACTCAAGTAGATATTTCAATTAAATGTAACTCCTCTGCAGACACTTTAATTTCTATTTTAACATCAGTGTCTTGTCATAAATATAAACGTTTAACAATATCTCTGACAATAAGAGGAATATCACAGGAAACATTAAGCCTTTCACATTCGTTCGTGAAATCGTACTAATAATTTTAACGATCTCCGAATTCTAACTTCCTCGTACTTCTTTATGACTTATTAATTATCACTTAGAAAATAGCCAACAATTAAAATTCTGTTACACTTCACTTTCCTTCAACTATAAATCAGTAATAGTTGACCACTTACTGGCATATTTTACAGTTCTCCTATAATGAACAACAAAATTTCAATTTCAGATCGCTGGTTCGTGGCGGCTGGTCTTCGGTGTCGCTTCCGTCGTTCTGTTAACAACTGCTGCGGTTTTCCTAGCACTTGGAAAAGGCGTGCCACAACCGTGGATTCCTTCTGTAGCTCGGCCGCGAAGTCACGATGCAATTTACGAGCAAGACGCCTTGGAACTTGATTACGAGGATGTTGCTGTGCAGACCGAGCCTTTCAGTCCTTATCCACTTGAGGAGGACACCGAGAGTGCGAAGAACGTGCCTCGTTCTGCCTCAATCCACTCGAAAGTTTCCCAGTCATCTAGTTAATTTGTTAACCAGGTCATTTCTTAATCCTTGAACAGCGAATGTTCCAAGAGTACGGCTGGTCTCTTTGGTTTTGAATCAAAGTAAACACCATGGAAGAGAACATTTTATATAGAGATTAGATGTTGTTATTTCTTCGAACTACTTTTTTATTGATACTGAGGTCTGTGACATAATTTATTCGTCTGAAAGTATATGGTATTTTTTATTATAACTTGTTACAACGGATACATAAAACAGTATTTATAGTATGATTTTTACAAATGTATTTGCGACATTTTGTATATTTTGTACTGTATTTTGTATCGTTGCTAGATTGATACGTACAGCGGGTAAAAATGACCCAGTATTTGCCAGGCGAAGATTAACCTCTATAATTATAGAACCAAAAGATAACAAAGATAAATTACAATTTCAGTTTAGACAGTTTCAGTTTGCAGTTCCCTGCAAGTGTAAGCATGGTTTAACTGATTCTTAAGAGAAATGATACAGTGGATTAGGAGACCTATAAGTAGAAAAGTTATGCCGATTACGATGATGTTTTATAATTTGAATTTATAATTAATTAGAAAAATTATAAGTAAGAAATTATCCCGATTGGCATGCTATGTTCACGGCCATATATGGAGAATTTGATATTTATTTAGTATTTTTAAGTGCTTTACGTCCGTACCTAAGGACCTTTCTTGATTAAAGCTTGTAAACTTGTACAGAATGTTGAACAACTATTAGTAATTTTATGATAAATGTTACTAAGAATTGTATATAGCATGTAAACAAGTTGTATATTTTTCAAGTTACTTGGAATTATGGATTAATGTTATTAAGATTTGTAACGTTTGATTAAATAGGAACATAATTTACCGTTAAAGACAGTTTAATTGTAAATTATTTTATTGGGAAAATATTGTATACCATGTTCCTTTTTATTTTATAGTCGTTACTGTTTGTTCTTGTATCTTCATTCCCCTATTTAAGATGCTGATCTTAATAATCTTATTAACGTTGTTCTGACGTTAAAATTTTTAATAGAAACGATTTTGATTTATTTTTACGAATAATAATTAATGTTCTCAAGATAAATCACATTGTTAATTCATTAAGTCTGCCTATTGTTAAAATAGGTTTTGTAGATGTATTTGTGTACGTGTGACACACAATTTGATAACTCTAAATAAGTCACTTAAGGGTATTACATTAAATTTAATATTTAATAAACGTTACGTTACATTGTTCGTCCTTAATTTATTTAACAATTCGTAAACAACTTGGCATTACTTTATCGATTACTTTGATATTTTAAAAAATTCATATATTAATTTTTTATTATAACATGGTATTTAGTCGTTCAGTACAAATTACAAAATCTTATGGATCTTAGAAAGAAACTTAATAGAAAACAAATTTCACATATCATATTTTCACAATGTTTTAATATTGAACAAATCACACAATTCACAGATATCCTTTCAATTCACTGTATTTGACTTTTCGTTTCTGTGATTTGTTTTTACATTACTGTAATAAGTTCCAGTATGTACGTAAAGCGTCAAAAGTAAAATCCTTCGCAGAATATGGCTCGTACACTCTCTCTTGATATTTTATTACACGATTGTTAGCCGAACTCGAGGACTTATCAAGATCGTATCTGATCCCTGCGAATTCTCCTTTCTTCTTCTTTGTCCCGTATTCCTTTGCTGATCGTGCAGACATCTGTGTATCGTATATACATGCATGACAAGACAATGAACTACCCTATCCATTGCAACTTTCCATCACCAGTGAAGAGGAAAGTCGATGAAAGGAACGGTCGGTCTAATTAGACGGTTTTAAGAAACGTGCTGTTCCTACGTGATCTGTGTTAAACCGTACACGCGCTATTGGCACTGTTCACAGGATACCGGAAGTTGCAGCTTACAAAGCATAGGAACACCGTCCAATTGGCGAATATTTCTGTCTCTTAACGACAACCTTTCACGTGTGCATCCGGTTGCCACGCCGCAGAAAAATCGAAAGGTTGCCTGTAGCCGCATGAAAAAAATTCTTTCCTCTATTACACACTGCTAAACTATCCGTTTCCGTTCTATTTCTGAATAAATGGCCCGTTATTGTAATCATGGCTGTAACAATTTTACGATATTTGTCGAATGCTCGCGAACGTTCGAGAGTGATGAAGTGAAACTTTTCCGAGTTCATGCATGGGTACGTTTGTTAAGAATATCTCTGTAACGAAGAAAGTCTTTGGTGTACATGTGTTCGTGCTTTTCAATGCCAAAGTAATGTTTGTTAATAAGTCGAAAGTTGCTTCCAATCGTAATGTGTTATTATTGTTTTAATAAAAGTATTAAAAGTGGTAGTTGTAGAAATTGAATTGAAACGTCAATAACACTTTTAAACATAGTAAATGAAATTATATGTATGGCTATAACTGGAAATTACATTTTTGTCTTAAACGAGAAAGTGCTGTTAAAGAGAAGGCATGCTTGAAGAGTAAAGGAAAGACTCATGAAATGTTCAGTTTTAGTAATTTTATGGTAATTACAAAATTCTTCATTTTTTAGATCTAATTATTGGTTTATCTCGATATCTAATTTCATATCTAGTATTCATCTCAGAAACGATACAATTCACCAACGTGTTTCTCTACCAAAGTATTCAAAATTTTGCTTATTATTAATTTGATTTTTAGTATGCATTGTGAGAATATTAATAACTTTATTAAGTATTTTAATTAATTTCTAATCGCTTTTTAAATACCTTTATTTTTCTGCAGATAACTGCGATAAAATGACAATCTCATTCGTTTTAAAAGATTCACCTGTTTACAAATATTTGTAATAAAAATCATCGTTATACAAAATTAATGCCTTTGCAATTTTCATATTGTGTCACAATTTACCACACGATATTCCTTTTAGAAGATTGAATTTTTGCCGTCACTCTTATCCTAAACGGAGATCATTTCATCAACTTCTAGAGAGGAATTTTTTCCATACACTGAAACTTTCCCGGAGCTGTAACATGTCTCCATCCGGAGATTTGGTAAGAAGCAAGAGAGTACAGAGTACGTGGAAACTACGTGTAAAATCCCATGATGTACACCCCCGTCGTGTGGCCATCGTACCAGCAATGCGACCGTCTAACAAATACTAGTTCTCGTATCCGACAGCAAAGTGTCGCAATCCGTGATGCTAATTACCAACAGGTAGACACGTTATTATTCTTTCCTGGTGCGCTGGCTCTCAGAGGCTTGTGAAATGAATTCTCACACCATTCCATCTACCATCTAACTCGTTTTATTTCGATACGTATATTACACTAGCTTTGTATAACATTATATTTACAATACGAAGGCTAAAGGATGATACTGTTTGGTGATTCCTGTACGTTCAATATTATGGTCAATATTGTTAAACTGAATTCTAATATCGAGGAGAATGTTTATTATTTTGATTTATTAATATTAACTGAAATATAATAATTTAATATTATTGTATCTTAATAGATCATTTTATGTTTTATAAGTATTATTCTAGTTCATATAGTAATATGTACAAGTATTACAATTTATTGAACTTATATATTTTGAAGCGTTATTGGTCACTGAATCGTTGTTAATTTAAACTTTTAAGTAAAAACCATGCACCATGAGTTTCACGTCATTTTCTTCAATTAGTACACTTTCAAGCAAACGTGCAACTAATATTGTTATTTACATCTGTTTATTCGCGTACCCCTCGCTTATACGTAGATAGACTTCGAAACTACAATACAATTTTTTAATGGAATTAAAGAAGAGCATTGTAGACAATAATCAAAAATGATAATTTGAAAAAAAGCAAAGCAACGAACTTCCAGGAGATAAGTCAAATCAATGAAGAAAATTTGTCAGCGTTACTAATAAATTCCAAAAGTCTTGTAATTTACATCTAATAAATTCACACTTACAGTGATATCGAACGTACGCAATCACCATTGAGCTAAATTAGAATACTTCCTGCTCAGTGCTCTGCTGGTAATGCTACCTGTTCGTCTTTGGAAGGTCTATGCTATAATTCAACGTGACACACAGGGTGAAATGTAGTGAGTATAATGCAAGTATATGCAAGATCAACGTAATCGTCGAGTGTATCGGGTTGACCATATATACGTTCGTCTAATTGCATTAGTGTCGAGGCGACTTAAAAGTAGCGACGATCCGACTCGAAAGGAAATGAGCGTTGCGAGATAGTTGAAAGTTGTCGTGCGGAAAATCATTGGACGAACACACGTGGGACATTTCCCTTTCCGAGAAGTCGATTCGTTTCGCTGACGATTCCAGTTTGTTCCGTGAAAACTGTGTCGCCAGTATTGTGCCTATCGACGTTGTTTTTCCTTTATTCTCACGCTCTTTTGTACAGAGCTCTTCATTAAAGAAAACGATGATCTCCCACCCAGTTCTGCCGCAGCTATTGTAATTAAGACTGTAATCACTCTTGCTTCAAAATTATTGACTGTTCATTCGAGAAAGGGAGATTAATTGGCGAGGAAGTGGTAACCTTGCAACTTGTCACGCTTCTCCTATTGAATCGGAACGGGTCTGAAATATAATTTCATAAAAAGAACATAAATAGAGTACTAGCAATAAGTTTGAGAACGTATCGAGTATGTAGAAAGTTCTACAGAATTCTTTAACACTATTTCTCTTGCACCATACGTGTACTATAAATTTAAACTTCTTTTGATTTTATCTCTACTATTACCATTAGACTGTGGATTTTTGATGCATTCGTGGGAAATTTAAGAATACGTTCCATTTCTTCAAATGCGCTCATAAAAATACGGATTTACATTATATCCGCAGCCTAATTATCATTCCATTGCGTCAAAGAAATGAACTCTATCAAACTTTAGAAAGTTATCAAAAGTATCTAACCGTTACATTTTCTTCTTCATCGCCTCTTTCTCTTCCTCATCTTCGTCAGTGATGATCTGTACACTCCTAACTGGTCCAGTCTTCCTGTACCTCGAAGCTGGCGTCGTGGTCGTCATAACCGGAGAGGAAACCATGGGAGGTCTTTCGGCGTTAATTGCCAGCTGCAACATCCTTAACAACAAAGCTTCTCTGATAGGAGCAGGCAATATTTCCTCTCCGTCATCAGCTACTTCTTGCGTGTAGAACTTTTGCCTATAAACCCTCTTTGTGTATCTTCCATCGCTGTAATCCTCGTACTGTTGAGGTTGATAAACAGGATTCAAAGCTCTGGTATACACAGGCCGTCTTACAGGCACACGATCTCCATATTGAAGAGGGATTTGCTGATCGTAACCGATATCCGGTCGTGGTGCAGTAGATTGATAGCCCGGCTGATAAGAAGGATACGGCTGTTGATCGTACAAGGCGTCTTCTAGGTAGCTTTTCGGATAAGAAAGAGCTTGGACGCCGTACTGACTGACGAGCAATCTTCTTAACAGTAATTGGAAGTCGCGTCTGCTTAGAGGTGTATTAATTGGATTTGGAGGTTCTGGAGGTAAAGCGATGGTACTGCCTCTGTAAGAATATTCAGGAGTCGTTTGGTACTCTCTTTCATCCATTGCGTGAGTGATCGCTGGCGCAACGGGTCTCAAAACGGGCCTGGGTCTTGGTTCAGGTTCTTGAAAGATTACAGGCCGTGGAAAAGGTCTTGGACGCATGTACCCTGGCGCCATAGCGATTCTCGGCTCTTCCTCTTGCTCTGGAAGAGGATTCTCCGTCAGGTAGTGAATATTTGCATCCGTGGTTGTCGAGTAAAGCGGCTGTTGGCTCGGCAGAGGGCGTAATAAAATCCTGTTGATAGAAAGTGGTCTGTAAGCGGGGTCTTCTTCGATGTTCTGTTGAGAAGGAACTAGGATTCTTCCTCCTGGTAGTTCACGTAGAAACTGTTCAGGCTGTTGCCTAACAAATATAGGTTCGGTACTTTGTCGCAGATATTCGCGGTTTTCGGGCACTCGCGTTGGGCCTCGAATCAAAACCGGTTGAGGCTGAGTACGTTCCTCTTGAGGCGCCTTCGTCTCAGCTTCGTAAACTCTGGTATTATCGTATTTTACGTTTACGTTTTCGAACCTCGATGGCGCAAGGTTCTCTCGATTAACGTAAACTTTTGGTCTTTCGATTCGATTAGGTGAAACGCGTTGCAGAACCCTTGGTGGCGTGGTTGTGGTGAACAAAGGTCGAGTCGTGGACAAAGATCCGCCATAAACGTCGGAATGGTCGTCGCTACTGCCTTCTACGATCGGGTTAGATTTCGTAGTCTCTTCTTGCAACTGTCTTCTTAAATTATTTCCACTAGTTACTTTACCATCGTCTTCCTTTTCCACGAAGTCGTCAGAGATTGGTCGAAGATTTTGCTCGACCGGTCGTTTAGCAAAAATGATTTTTCTATATGTGGAAGTCTTGTCCTCGGTACTTGGTCGATTTATCTGCGAATCTTCGTCCTCTGCGATTTCTTCTTCTATTACCAATGGCCTTTGTTGACCATTGATCACGAAACGCGGTCTACTTTTTCCGGTTCCTTTTAAATAATGGCCAAATATAGTCTTCGGTTGTTCCGTAGTGGTTGTAGTTGTAGTTGTTGAAGTCGTCGTCGTTTTCCTATTTCGCGGTATCGACTGAACCACCGATGATTTCGTGGACGCCTCGGTAGACGAAGGGTAAACGACGCTTGGCTTCTTGGTTGTGGTGGTGCGATTTATACGCGGAATGCTCTGTACGACGGACACGTGTTCCTGCAATGGCGACACGGTGGTTGCTTTAAATCCTGTTCCGTTAGAGGAAGAGTACGACACCCTTTTTATTTCGCCGTCCGCGTCGACGAAACCGAACGTACCCTTGATGTTGCCTAGAACGTCACGACTCTCGACCTGACAATAATTTCTTGCGTTCAGAAAAATGACCGTTGATTGAAGTTTTCTTGGAAATATTTCACAAATAAAAGTTAAAAAGAATTTTCGAATATTGTATTGTATTATTTGATTTTTTTAAACTTGTTCTATTATAACTAGATTCCTCCCTTTTTTTAAATATTACAATATAATATAAAATAATTTAGCATTACTTCCGATTATCAATGTACGTCATGCATTTTCAAGTTTTCCGCATTACCAATCTTTCAAGAGAATTCTATAAATAAAGTATTCAAATTGTTCAAAGAAACTATATTCTTTACGTTCGGCAATTAGAAAATAAATGCTATTCGTATTGAAAATTAAACGATGTATAATAATTTGCTTGTGTAAACGCTATATCCTTTTTCCAGCGAAGTACTTAAGATACGGGACGCGTAACATACAACGATAAATTGTTTGTACAAGTATTAAGAACGCAGAACGCCCATTACGTGCCTTTCGCATTAAACGGTGCCATAGCTATTACATACATCTTACCTTGAAGGATCCGTCACCTGCTTCGTAACCATACGTGTAAGAACCGTCTTCATTCACTTTTCTGATCTGTTTCAAGATCGCTACCTGCTGATCGTGATGTGTCTCAGATGTTTGCTGATCCGTGACGTTCGAGCAGCCTGCGGTAGCCAGACAGAAAATTGCCATCAGAAATGGCGTCATCTTAACGGCAGGAGGTGATGATCTCTACATGCAGAGAGTTAAAGATGATTAATTAATTGAATATTTTATATTGACCTATTCACTATTAACTTATTTCAAACCGAAACGCATACTGTTACGCGTGAGAAATAAATATATTCTGATATTACAAAATATTAAAAATTGGCGATTTATTAGAAGCATTAGATTATGCATAAGTACAATTAAAGAGTCCTAATTGTTTTAATCAGGTATTGTCTCAATTGTTTGTCGTGCAATTTTTAATGCGTTATTATAATCCGAGATCATCTATTTCATAGAATTTTTAAATTTCTAAAGCAAACTGCGGATGTTTATGCAATTGTAAAACAATGAAAAATGTAAAAATACACAAATTGCATATAAGATACAAAAATATATGAAATATCCACCAAAGAACAAATTTTTATTTAGTTTCTATCTCTTTAGTTGTGTTCATAAATTTGCATAAAAGTAACTGTAAATTTGCCTAACCATCTGCAGTCTAGTAATTCAGAATAGATAAAAATGAAATCATAAAGTCGCGAAGTTGAACTAGATAAACGAGGAATTCACACTAGAACACTTTTCACTGAATGCAAACGCTATAAATGAGATTTATTTAAAGAGATGTCACTTGCGACGAACTATAAAAACTGTACACTAGATAGTGAAACGATGCACTGCGATATTCACAATCACCGAGAATCCACAATGAATAATATATCCAGGGTTTCGCATCGTAATTAAATTTCGCTGCTTTGTAATTAGCGTTGGTAATTGTTCGATAATAATCAATCGATAGCCCGATATAGTGAACACGTTGCCACACTGATCGGCAAGTCGTGAGTGTTTCGAGGAGTAAGTACCTTGTAACTGGAAACCATGTTACCGCAGATGCGGTGAACGTTCTGAATATCGTGTGGGGTGCCGACTGCCGTTATATATGGAGTGGCACAGTATACAACCACCACCCTTTTCACCATGGACTGCTCTCTAGCGACGCATTCAACCTTGATGACCTCTAAACGTTTGTTACGGAAAGGTGTAATATTGAATAACACGCGCTAATCGAGCATTCTTGACTTCGGAATTGGAAATTGCGTAACTTTCATTCACTTGGCATTGGGCTTTTACTTCTATATGTAGCTCTATTTAATTGCAGATTAAGAATTGGAAATTCAATCCCTTCAGGATCGAGCTTTTCTGATTACGAAGGAAATTATTTCTTTATTAATTATTGATAATAAAAACACACTTTTGGGACGTTTTTGCAAAAAAGACATAACGATCGGTAAGGCTAATTTTACTACGGATGTTGGTAAAATACGATAAGAACAATAGGAATTTGTAAATTTAATTTTAATATTAAATATAGAGTGACAATTAACATAAAATTAGAAATAACATTCTAGTGATTTTAAAATCTACTTTTTCCTTTAAAAAATATTTCAACGGCAAATTACATTTTATGATTTACAATTTATTACCTACATTTTAATTTCCCATGTTTTACATTCGATTAACTTATAGACAGAGCTTATATTTTTTCACACAGTTTAAATCTATTTTCTCTATGCCTTCCACTTCTCTATGCTCTTTCACTTTGTAAACTACCGTCCAATATCTCGTAGCATAAATGTAGCGTAAATCATTATAAATGTCTCTACAACAATGGTTTATAAGTTTTCAGACGCAATTATGTTCATCGTACATAACTCCACCTAAATTTCTCTATTGCTATATCTCAATTGATAGTTATAGTGGCTCTCGAGGGATTTGCTTCTTTTTATATTTACAAAGTAAATAAAAAATTCATGATAATTCTACTGATTTTCTACTAATTCGGTCACTTAAGTAAAAAATACATTATACGCCTTATTCAGGAATCTCTTTTTATATTAATTATACGCAATGTAACAGAAATTTTCTTAGGAAACAATAAATCTTCGAAGGAAAAGAAGAATGAAACAAAAACTCGTAGGTTCGTGTCGATCACGATGAAAGTGCGCGTAAACCGTCAACGAGAAAGAGCGGAAGTTTCCTAGCAGGTGGTGGTACAGAGACGAAAAGGAAACGGCGACGACAGAATAGAACGCGAAGAACTTTTGGAATCGCGGGGACATGAGTGAAAGCCACGTGGGAGTTCGCGGCCAAGCAAGAACAGCAGTAGACTGTAAAATCTGTAACAATAGTTCCCATAGTGTGCAACACTCGTATTGTGGTATTCGAATTCTATTCTAGACACTCCCACAGGACAATTATTACATCATGCAATTTCCTCCAAGTTTCGTACAGAGTCTCTTTTCTTTTTTGATGCCACCTTGATATGCCACATCGTGGACCTATCGGTTGTATATCTCCATCTTGGCCCCTTGTTGTTCAGTCTCTCGCAGATTGTCATTGTATTTTCCCTGTCGTAGTTCCGAGTCATTGTTATTCGGAATTTTAAGATAGTTGCATTGCTCAACTTCGCATTTGCGATTCTGATGTCTCTAAGTACACGTATTAACGTGTAATGTACTGTTACTTGCAAAAATATTAATTGTTCAGTACCCTTTCGTTCTCGGGGCAAAATTTTTACTCTTGTCAATTCTGCATTTCCATTTTACTTGCTAGGATATTCATCTTTGTTTCTGTTTAATTGCTAATGGAGGAAATGACGCTTCAGTTTCACTTTTTATCTTCCTTTTACATGGAGATATTAATCCTTTCTCGCAATGGCTATGAAATGCCCATGCCTATGAAATCTTTGATCTCCCTTTCTGATTGCTGAGAATGCGAAGATTCGATTCTGATCACATGAAGCAATATTACATTTAAGTTTCATATAAGATGCACCATTGTTACATTATCTTTTTCTGTTACGGAGTAACATGTATGTTTTCTGATACGGAGCGATATTTCTTGAATATTTTGTATAATACTTGTTTAGTAATAATTGATGTGAGTTTTAGAACATTCTAGAAATGTTATTAAACAGTTAGTTTTAAGTTGCTGAAAATTTGTGTTTGATATTGACATTAATATAATTAATATTGCGTAATCGAAAGTACTAGAAAATAGATTCAAGCAGTTGTAAAAATGTAAACGAGCTTGTCAGAATTTTTCTTTTATAACATCTATTGTGTACTAACTATAACTCGAAATTGTACCAGGGTTAATGCCAGTATGACGTTATATAAAAGTGCAGTACTTATTACGAAATTTCGTTGATCGTGTTAATTACAGCACGGTCACTTTAAATGTCAGGAGTGGGAGAATCTGAACCGAGATACACTTAAAGACATGCAATCTAACTTTCCGGAAGAAGTTAGAGTACAGTGTTAATTGTAACGCAACCACAGACCGCACATTGCCGTGAGTATGTTTTGTGGACACGCCTACATCATTAGCTGTGAAACAACTGACATTCTTGCTCTAAGAACTGAACAATGGTATTCTGTTTTTAGTGTTCCGTAATACTGAAAATGTATTTCAAATTCTACCGTCTTTTATTCGCGTAGGTGATAATTAGAGTAATTTCTTATAGGAAACTTATGAAACAATGATAATGAATAAGAATCCTTTTAACGTAGAAATAATTTGTATTTCACAAATTAAAGATACGAAAATTTTTAGAATGATACGAGTTTGATTAAAGTAAATAAAACGCATATAATAATATAACGTCAGCTATTGATAGAAGAAAAATTGTTGAAATTGAATGAAATTATAATTATGTAATTGATTTATGAAGGAAATGATCGTTTATGTAAGATTAACTTTACAATTTCTCGGATAAACAAATTACAATTACAGTCAATAAATATAGATGAAGTAATATCTCACCCTAGATACATATTTTATCATTCGCAATAGAATATTGAGTACATAGGTAATGAGTCATTGATGACATGTAATACCTTGACCATATTATATTACTGTTTAGACGTAAAAGGACTACTAGCTGGTAATGTGAACTATTTTCATTTTATAAGAGAAAGATAAAATCTGCTGTATGTATACACATGTATAGGTACGTGAGTTTAAGAACTATATGTTATATATATATAAATTTATAAAATATTCAATAAGTATGATAAAAAATATTTTCTACAAAACATAAGTATAATATATTTTCGCTTCAAATATATAAGTTTATAGTTTTATTTTGTATGCGTAATAAGATATATATTCTTAGTATCTGCAATATATCTAAGTCTTTTAAATAATTTTTCAATAACTAGAATCAGAATTACCTTGCATTTAATATTATTGCCTAGTATGATTTACAGAATGTTGGACGACGGTAGCGTAGTGGTTAGCGCCGTAGGTTACGAACGTTCGGAACCCGGGTTCGAATCCCCAGCGTTAGTCGATTTTTCTTTCACGACATCTAAATAAGAAGAAAAATACAGCAGTTACCCCAGCAGAGCGACATCTACAGCCAACAGCTACAAATAATATCACGGATATATGAAAGAAGATGGAGAAAAAAGAAAAAAAAGTGTTTTCGTCCAGAGCCTGCTAGTGGGGACTCATCAGTAAGGTTGTTTGTTTACCTTAGCCCCTCTCATGCCTTAGACACAGTGGAAGAGGAGGGAAGAATTTACATATAAGGAAGGGAATAATAGTTCTTTAGTCTTCCTGAACACAACCGTTGGGGGCTAACTGGGCTAACTGTATCCAAGAAGGCTCGGTTCGAGTTTTTCTACCCTCTGTTGCGACATGTGCCTGTGAGCAGCCTCCCTCTCTACTCCGGATCTTCGTGCCCCAATCAAAGACCAGAAAGGGGAGTTACTATAAACACACGTCAGTGTCTCTATATTTTTATCAGCTGATTATTTTTCATCAGTTGATGAGCGTCCAAGGGACTTGAAAAATCCTCCGGTTTCCTGTCTGTCAATCACTCCATCTTCGCTCATATTTTGGATTCACAAAAGCTGCTGGAAAACGTTATTAAACAACACAACAACTATTTGTGAATAGCAAGGAGGAAATGGAAAGAAAAAGAATAGGAGAAAGGGAGGAGGAGGAGTAATAGTGTTTCGTCCGAGATCTGCTAGTAGGACTCTTCAATAAGGTTTATCTAGTAGGCTTATGCCTTAGACATAATGGAAGATGGAAGAAGGAAGAGGGAGAAATCACATTGCAGGAATTTCTAATGATATGTATGCTGATATTCTTGGTATCTCCCTCTTCACGAACGGCAGCAGGCCTACAGTGTATCCAAGGCTCGGTTTGGTTCTTCTACCCTCTCTTGCGACGTTTCCCTGTGAGCGGTCTTCCCTACCTCGATCTTCGAGCCCCAATCAAAGATCAGGAGGGGAGATACTGTTGGCTGGCTTAAACTCTAATAAGCTCGAGTTTACTGTTGCTTAAACTCTAATAATCTCGAGTTGCCAGTTGACCCGTGTGCCATACGCACGGTGTATATAGGGCACGTAGGTGTCACTATATTTTAACCCGGCGTGGGAGGTACCTACAACTCGATATCGGGGAGAGTTTGGTCCCCTAGGCGATCGTAGAAGCCATGCTGAGGGGACAACAGGAATACATCGCCGTCCACTCCTACTGCGAGCAAGTCATGCTCGCAAAGGAGCGCGCCGAGAGAAAAAGGGTGAGAAGACAACATCCATCGAGAGTGCCGTCGCGCCGAAGAGGGTCAGGTCTCCCCTTTGGACTTGCACGACGGCCCAGGCAGCTTGGCGTTAGGAGGAGTGGTCCCTCCTAACGGCCCAATCAACCAAGGAGAACTCCCGATTACACCATCAGGGAGAAGACGAAGGTGTGCCCCAGCAGCAATACGAAATTGATGGTCCCGGGGCTCTCCTACCAATCGTCAGGACGATCACCGTGGAGGTTTTAGCCAGTACGAATCCGGCACTACCTGGCGCCCTCTTCCTGGAGGACACGGGGCGCCTATGAAGGTTTCCTCCACGAAAAAAAAAGTACGATTTACTGAATATATTAGAGAAGCTTGATTTTATATGATTCTGTTACTGCGAACATTGGTATGTATATGTAATAAAAGTAAAATTTCTTCTTTCTTTAAATCATTGCAAATTATCATCCAAAATATCTTTTTAATTGTGACATACTGTACGTAATGACTCTTTAGAATCTAGAAGGTTACTAACGGCACGTCTAATATATGATTGACGGAAATATATATTAACGCTGAATTATGTCAAGTTGTATTTTAAAACCTCTGTCAGACAATCGAAGGAAAGGAAATGAGTATCGTTCTTAGGTCGAGTTTAAATGGAACAGAAGAAATTGCTTGAGATACTGTGTGTCTTTACAAGTTTGTCTTGTGTCGCGTGATAAAGGTCTATATCTCTTCACTGTTTGCGAGCATTCATTACTTTTTTATCTGTTATAGGTATTGAAAGCATAATGAATGATTTATAGTGAGTTGATGTGCATACAAGACATGTATGTACAAGATATGTTTAATATGTATGGTAATAATGAATAACGGTGAAAATATTCTATCATATAATTCTATCATTATTGGATTATTGTTAGAGAAATATTTACAATTTTATTTAAATATTTAAAAAAACAAGTTTAGAAAATATTCTTAAATTTTTGTCGATTTAAAATGCTACAAATAAAAAATAAGCATAGTGCATTTTTTTATTTAATTTTAATCTAAATTTTGGTCTAATCTTAACCGCAAATCTTAAGTTCCGAATTTTTTCGGAATTTATTTAAATTTCAAAGTATTGAATTATATGCGCGAAAGTTTTTTCAAATATCACTTTTGTATGGGTATAAAATTAATGACAATATTAATTAACTCGATGCTTTATTCTCATTTTTATCCGTCATACAAGAATAAACATTGTTTTTATTGCAAATCTAGTTGATACTTTACAATTAATTACTTCTATATTTGAATTATATGTATTTGAATATAAACAAAGATCCCGCGCTACTACGCTCGATATATCTCGAACAGTAAACTTGGTTGTGCGTAGAATGTTCCAGTAGTCGAATTTACTTTAAATGGCGGGCGTCGTAAATGCCGGTATAAATAATTCAGTGTTTTAAATGATTAAGAAGGATTAAAAGTGCGTAGGTGAATTACATTGAGTCTAATTGAAAGTAAGTAAATACTTTGTGCATGTGACTTTGTTGATTTTATATCTTTTATTATTCAATCTAGCGATTCTTAGGTTAGAGTTGCATGAAATTTACGAAGCGTAGATTATAGGTAAATAATCAAACATAATCATAAAGCAGTATGTGAACTCGCACAGTTTTATGCATTTCCTTATGAAATTTGCAATAACGACGCTTCTGAAGGTACGTAATTATTAATTACTTTAGTGAAAATAGAAAATTATAAATGAAAGAAAATTCTTTGTGTTGCAACAAACATTTGAAAGTACTCATTACTTTTAAACAATCTAATTTGTGTTTTTGTTACCAGGTTCACAGATTTCGTCGTATTCCTTCGTCGTGTTTCTCACAAATCGTTGCGTGCGTCATTACATTAACTTTGTAAATGTACATTTGGCATTATAATGGCGAGTTCCATTTATACATTTTAAACCATAAGTATGCATAACGAGCAGATAATATGTTTAATATTGTTTACAATTTACATGAATCATTATATAAACATTTCATTAATAAATTTATATTGTTTAAATTGAGTTTAAATGTTTATAATTAAATTATCGTCATCATTACTAAATATTGATATCTATGAATATTTGATCATTAACTATGCTTACTTATTATTCTTTTTTCTGTATTTTAACGATAAAATTACACATATTCGTAATCTAAGAAAAATAAGTATGCTAAATAGACATATGTTATTCATATATGTTTTTTTTATATGTTTATATCAAATAGAAACAGATGTTAAGTTTTAATGTATATTTGTCTATGATTCTGTGTATTGAAAAGTACACGTGTGAAGTATGATTTATCATTTTTACATTTTCTGCCTTAGAAAATTGAATCTCGTTTGTTATTGAAACCTGAAAGCGCTGACGAGGTCGTCAGTGCAGAAAATAGGAAACAATTTAATTGTTTCGTTAATCTTCCACCGGTAAAACAGTGCTCTATAAAGTTAGTATGCAATTTTTCCTAACACGTTCCGGGTGCGGTAGTTGTAATATCTTTAATGGATGATTTTAATCGCACGTATGTATTTGAAGTTTTTGTATTTGAAAATTAGAGTATTACAAATAAAAAGGTAAATTGAAACAGTAATATATAACGACAATAGAATATACGTATAGTATAATTTAAATAATTGTTTGTCACGTTCACTAGATAACATAATCAAAATATGTAAACTTTCCTATTACATATATTACTATCGTATTAAAATTTTACTAGAGAATTATATTTGTTTAAATTTATATTAATTCTTTAAAGTATCACTGTAAAAGGGCACGCCGTTGAATTCAATTTACCTACACGATTCTTTCACGATAATCTGGAAGAAATATTTATCACTTGCAAAGTTTCACAATTTTGGCTTATATATAAATCATTCAATTGACTTTCACAATTGTATTTCAGAATTTAACTTAGAAAACAGTATTGTTAGCAACTACTTGCCATATATAAACTTGGAGCAGTTTGATTTAATACTTTAACCAGATCCTTTCATTTTCAATCACTTTCACTGGAGTAGTTGCATTCAACTTTTACCGCAAAAGCGAATTTATCTACAAAGAAGTACACGTTCCCTGCCGTTGGATTGCTATTTCCTGATCATTGTTCGGTTCTTCTGGTCTGTCTTCGTTGTCTTGTACCGTGACTATATTGATTATCAAGCTTGCAAATCATATAAAAGGTTTGTTTATACCTGCCTAACAGAAACTAAATTCATTTTTATGCATTTTAAGGATCATCGATCACGTGCAAACATCAGATCTATTGCGTAAACTGCCTTGCCTACCGCTAAAATGGAATTTATGGCAATTTATACTTTGAATAATACTATTTAGACACGCAATTGTATCGATAACTATGTATTGCATCATTCCGTTGCACCTCTCAAGATTTCGATCGATCCAATTCCCATTTCGAAAAGGTTACGCACGTGCTACTTATGAGCAGATCAGTGAAAACGTAGCAATCGGACCGCACACATCTCTGGTGATGTAATGATGCTTACACATCAAAAAGATGCTGGCTTCCTTATTTTTCTAATTTCTTTTTACGGAAGAGCCTTCCGCGTGCGTTTAACCACTGTAAAACACCAATAGAAAATAACCTGCTGTCAGTAGCAAACTCATTAGCAAACTCACAGCAATTACACTTACGTATGCGAGATACGAGTGCTAAATACACGTGTAACTTCATTTCTTGTTTCTCGACGAGTTATCAGTGTAATTTAGTGTACTCAAGCAAAGACATTGTACTGTGTTTTATCTAGAAGGATTTCATCTTCATTTTCATTGAAGTAAAATTTGATTAACAGAAGTAAAATTTGATCCTTGGGAATAAGAAAGATAATTCATATGAAAAGCTAATTTCTATTATTAAGTTCTATTACTAAATCCTCTACTAAATGATAGTAAATATAATCAATCCTCTCTGGTATCTTTGGATTTATTTTGATAATGTCAAATTTATATAGCCTTCTAGATTCAAACTTCTGAAACGCTTCAGAATTACTTATTAACAACTTTACTTCGTTATTCAATAAGTTATCAAGCTAGTTGTTAAAAATTGTATTTAATAACGAGCAAAATCTGAATGGTCAGATTAAGTACTGAGATACTTTTGTGCTGAAATGGATCGAAGGGATTCATGGATAATTATTAAATAGTAATTTTCGTAAAAAGCAATTATTACAAATTCAATTAAGAAAGTATACAAAAGAGATGAACGGCGTACACTGTTATGCAATGATATTAATCAGTATTTATCAATCGCAAGTTTACTGAAAACTCTGGGAAGGGAAAGTTAGAATATAATGGAATTGTATGAATAACATACATTTAAAATCTCGACTGCCAACTGATTTACATGGAAGTTACAAAGCGTATCAAAAATTGTGCAATCGTATGCACAGGCGCAAAAAATCGCGGAAGATGTCGTGTATCGAACGTTTATCATACTTACGATTTCTTGTAGTACTTTTACTTTCGTTCCTATGTTTGTTTAGCACGTGAAACTTAACTGTTAATCGCTACGCAGGTATTCAAAGAAAAAAGAAATAAAAAGGCACAATGATTTTTTCGTTACGATACATTTTTCTTTCGATCACGTTTACAAATATAAAAACAACTATAAACGTACGTGGGGCGTGTTCCCTACCGATCTAGTAGTACTGAATCGGATAAATCACTAAGTAGCCGCTAGTTATATTAATGCTAACGAGAAAAAGTATTTACAATGTGAGTAAGGAAGTGCATATTGACACTTCTGCACGGTACCACCAACAAGAAAAAGCTAGAAGTACACCGTTATGTTACGTAATTATGCTAGATCTGTGTTCATTTTCCTGAAACGCCCTACCCTTACAGCCTATCGATGTACGTTACGAAGACTAACACATTTCATTTGTCTTATGAAAAAGAATACGTTCCATATTAATGTGACTCAAAGCATCATATTTTTCTCGGCAAGAGAAGCACATTTCTACATTTTGCTACGAAAAGAAGGAATCGTATTATATCATCCACTAGGAAAACTAATGCAATTTAAAAAGAGAAAAAAAGGTAGCATATTTTCCTTGTAGCGATAAAAAGTCATTTGCCACAAAACTAACACATTTAGTTAACAATACAGTGTATTAGTTTCTCTTGGGAAAATCTAAATATGCTACTATTTGTAACAAAAGATGAAATGTGCTCTTTTTCTTGGATGCTATGTTACTTTTAGTAAGACAAGTGAAATATGCTATTCTTTTGTAACACACACCGCTATTTCCTGCTCGAGTACCCAACTATAAAATCCGTTTCCTCCGTTTTTACTTACTCTTTGTTCAAGCTTACCGCTAATAAATAGATACGATAAATATAACGAACTTGACAATCGTCGACCTGGCGTCGCGTACCGGAGAAAGTAATTCGTAAAAGTGCCAAGTATTACCAATATATGCATCGAGTTGAACCTTTCGATGCGTGTGAAAAGTTTTCACGTGATCCACGCCAATCCACGCCTCTCGATCTACGATCGCACCACGTGTTTCCACGGGCATACGTGCGCATAGCTTTCCACGGAATCAAGTCGTAGGACGCGTTAGATTTGAATCGATTCTCACACTTACGACAGGGAATGCAAATAGAAAGTTCGTTCAGTCCGAGTAGAATGTCTCTGTGCGGCGAACCACGCCAATGAAAGTATGCTACAGTTCTCCATAGAAGGCACCGGATTAATCTCTCAGTCCGGGCACGCTTGCAAAATTTGCAATAACCATTGCAAAACGATGATTTTGTTCCTGATGTGTAGCTGATATCGCTCGTAATCAATTTAAATTCCGATAGTTTAGGAATTGAATGCCGCTAACTGCAGGTGCTGACGGAAATAGTATGATGAACAGGGTGAAAGTCGGACGAGAATTTGGAATTTTATAGAAACGCGGATAGAACACTGACGTTATGCGTAACTGTAATAGGCCTGCGGATGTTTATGCAAATTCGTATCTTTATGAATAGAACGTAAATGTAGGTACAGAAAGATTTGTCTTGTATTTTAAATATTATACTTTTATATATTTTCTATAATTTGGCATATTATATACATTCTGTATAGTTTTGCATACTAAAGTCTTTCGTAAATGCATAAATATCCGTAGCTTAATTAATAGTATTAAGTTAACACTGGTTTTTTAAACGTAGTCAATTTTAGTCAAATTAGTTTGTACTACAGTAGAACTGCACTTATTTAATTGACCGAACGCTTGACTGAAACTACTTGTTTCAACACGAACTCTTATTATACGAATTCCATTTACATACGATCAAAAGCTTGGAGATACTTTCCCAGTTGTAATTCTGATATGCATTTGAAATTAGTATTACACATATCGATAAATATTCTCTCTCTACTTTGATCAATCCTTACCTGAAAACATTTTCAAAGTACTAAAATTTTAGGTTTGTTTTAAATTCTCAAATTCCACGTGACACATAGTGATTCCAAGCTTTTGTTCCTTGTGTAAATAAACTACCCATATTTTGACAAGTTCGTACTATTATCAGGGAATTTCAGTTCAAATAAAATATTTCTACTGTAATACTTTTCATAAATTAATATCTCAGGTACATAATCAAATGCCAATTCGATTGATATCGAAAATATAAAAAGAAAAAGAAAACAATTTTTTCCTCTGGTATAAATAATTACAAGTGATCGATAAATCGAGGTCTGGTTTGATTTTGTAATTAATTCATCGTCGACTTTTTACGTATTTCCTATGAGTCATTTCCCTGGGAAACGCTGTCTCTAAGTGATTAAACTTAGCGCCGTTATTACGACAGCAAATGTTTATCCGGTTCGATCATACAGATCGGTGTTCTGTAATGAAATCAGCGAGTACGTAGGTCGGAATTCTATTCAAAATGATCGTGTGCACACGATGAATAATTCTGGTCACGACGTCTGGAATCTGTGCGGTGTAGCATGTTACCGTACGAATTGACGCGGCGCGGCGCGGCGGCGAGAAATTACTATGGTAATGTGTTTAGTGTGCGTGAGTATTGCGTCAGGTCATTGACTTTCACTCTCTAAAGGTAGTCGTTCTAGACTACGAAAAAGTGCTTCCGATGCTGATCTCGAAATTGGTTTGATATCTTTGCGGAAATTTTGCTATTAAAATAAGAAATTATCGTTAAATTGATATTTACTATCGACGTTATTTGTAATGTTAGTCATTATCTGTTTGGGTTGTTAAAATTTGCAACATTATGAAATAAACAAGTTTTGATTAACCAGAATTGGGAAATTCGTATTTTAACGAAAGTGAAGTTTTGCGCAAGTTAGAACGAGAGTATAATTGTAAAGTCTCCGTGTACGGGATGTTAGAAAGTTACATGTTAATTTTGAATACTAGTTCTATCACAGATCGAGTCTCAGGGTGATGTCGATGTTCAGTGAAGTACCTTAGTCGATATCGTCAATGTTGTGCGTTTGTGCAAAAATTCTGATATTTCGCCGTTAACGTACAGCGCGGGAAGAGTTTTGACACTCGTGTTCCATGCACGTGCTACTTTCTGTACAGAATTCTTTCGTTTCAGAAGCATAGTCAATTTAGCAAAATTTAGTATACATACATTATATAATTGCGATTACTGTGTTAGAAATAAATAAATAATGTTTTCAAATTTCGTTACATTTTGAACGCCGCAAAGCATTAATCCAAATTATTTAAAAGAACGATAAATTCTCTTGTTAGTTATGAATATTAATAAATATTCAATATACTCAATCATTCCTATGCATTAAAGAATCCTACAATTATACAATGTATGCACCAAATATTATAGCAAAAGATTTCAGTGAAAGTTAATAAACCATCAAGGTCGTAATAAGGAAAGAAATTGCCACAACTCAACTAGCAATAAAAAGTAAAACACGACGCAAGTAATAATTTCTACACACAACCTACAATATCCTACGGATAAAAACAAACCAGATTATTCGACTAATTGCTATGTCGTAAAAAAAGTCGTGATTGCCCCCCGATAACCTTGAACGAAACATTGAGTATCGTGCACGATCGATTAAATCCCGGATACGCACGCGCCAGGCCCACTGACAGCACCATCTCGTTATTAAAGTGCCGCGGGTGGTCCGAACACGTAATCGGATAGTATAAAAAGTTGAGAATGGGTACCCTATAAAGAATTTAAAAAAAAAGACTCGCAGGCTAGATGGAATCAGTAACGAGAGGCCCGAAGATAGTGATCGATCTGACCTACGGAGAGAGGTACACTGGCAGCGCTGGAGGACCTCGCAGGGGCGACGTAGTAGAACGACTGGGGTTGCGTCTGAGACTCGAGCAGCTGAAGCCTATGCGACTGAGCGGATTGTTGCTGTTGTTGCTGTTGTTGCTGCTGTTGCTGACGTCTTTGCTGTTGAGCGTACAGCTGCTGTGACTGTTGCAGCAGTTGGGCTTGCTGCTTCCTGTACAGCACTTCCTGGGGTTGGCTGATAGCTGCTGCGGGGGCGGATTGAGCTGACTGGGTTGCCGGTTGCTTATAAAGCGGGGACTGACGCTGGGGCTGCTGGGGCTGAAGCTGCTGCAGCTGCTGGAGTCCAAGGTAGGACTGGGGCTGGGCTACGAACGGTTGGAGTTTGTGACTTAGGGTGAAGTCACCCACGGTTTGGGGTAGCGTTTGATAAAGTTGGGTATTGTACTGACCGGTAGCGGGATCGTAAACGAGCTCCGACTGGTAGATGGGGTCGGCGGCGGAGGCGGTGATCGGCGATTGACCGGCTAATTTTACTTTCGATGGTTGGGATGACGGTTGAACGGGCTTAGGGCTGGCTACGCCGACGGTGTTCACGTAACGCTCGAGCTCGGCGGCAAAGTCAAGGTGAGATGTGCTAGATGCGGTCGTGCTGCGCAGATTGGGCGATACAGTGACGGCCGAGGGACGGGTGTACGCTAATGCTGGACGCTCGGTGCTACTAGGGGACACATACTGGGCAGCGACTTGTGCAACGTGGGGTCGGGGAGTGATTGCGACCGATTGCGGCTTTGGGTGACGGGCGACTGGGCGGCGAGTCGTCGTTTCGAGGGTTTGATACGCTGTCGATGATACTGTAGGTTGGGCACGGAGAATGGGCGATGCTGTGCTCTGATATTGGGTCGTCGAGGAAGCTAATCTGTAGAGAGCAGGACTGGCCGTGGGCGATGGCTCGTAAAGAGCTGTCGACGGTGTGACTTGAACGTAGGTCGGCTGTTGAGCCGTTCTGTAAGCATTTGGTCTTAACTGCGATGGCTTAACGAGGTCTTCATCGCCCAACTCTTGACTAGCATCGTCGTCTAATTGATATTGCGTTTGAAAGATCGTCGTGGGTGCTCGCGTGGTAGGTTGTTGATATGCTGGCCTCGATGATACTGGTCTTGGTATTGGTCTCACGGATGGATAGTTAGCTGGTCCAGAGATATCGTCTTCTTCTTGCTTGTCGGCAAGATCGTCTTCGTCATCCTTTGGTGCATTAGGATCGCAAGGATTGCCGGATACGTAGGTGAATTCTCTTTTATTACCATCAGGATCGATGTAACCGTATTTACCGCGCACTACGCAATCGGTTCCACGAGTTTCCTCCTTGAACGAACCATCGGCTGCCTCGTAGCCGAAAGTGAAAGATCCGTCGTCGTTGACCTTGTTATAATTGCGAATGGTCTGGACTGGTGGTGGCTTGGATGAGTGCAGAGCGTCCTTCGAACGTGGCGAAGGAAGGGCACGAGTACGTGGTTGGTAGACTGCTGGGTTATAATCGTCTTCAGCCGCCTGACTGTCGTCTTCTTCGTAATAAACTTGCGGTTCTGCAATACGAGGCCGGATTTCCACTCGCTTTGCTTCTATTAGCAGCAGAAGGCATAATGGGATTACCTGGAAATCCAAATTACATTAGTTAGTGTAATCATTATGTATACTGTCTCATTTATAATAACTTTAAAGTAATAATAACTGAACTACAATAACTATAAAGTATATGAAATTCTTTTAATATGCAAAAGATATTGACGAATCGAATTCCTTGCGTAACGTTGCAAAGAAAGTTTTGAAGAATTTTCAACACTATTTCAAATCCCAAAAAATGCACGAAGCAGAAAGGTATAGATCGACGTTCAGTTATTATGCAAACTATACTGCAGGCAAACATGATTTTAAATTTCTTTTAAACTTCTTAACACAATTTTGGTAAAGAAACTGAGATATTCAAACAGGTATGTCATATGCTATAATTTGATATTATTACAACAGTCTTAGAGCTCAGGATATCATTAACATCTCTTTTTATCAGAAATGATTGCAAACCACTTATAAATCAAGCTTCTCTCCGCCACGAATCTCACTTAGGTATTTTCATTTTACGAACGCATACAAATCTTCGCTTGATCATAATTTTTCTAATTACCATTAAAACAGCGCACGTAATACCATACTCATTCGTTGTAAGCAACACGCTATCAGTCTATTAATATAATCGTCTCTGTTCCAGTCGGCAATTACTCTAATATATACGCGTTACGAAAAGACGTTTCTAAGTAGTATAAGACGACAAGTAGAAAGGGACGTTATACGGCAGACAGGCCGCTAGAAGCAAATGCAGGATTTGATCGCGGTAGAGGAGGAAAACTTTTATCACGTCACGCGAGTCGTAATCAAAATTGTTGGATTAGAATGTCGGCAGACCAGGCCGTTATTCTAGTTTCCAAGCACGAAACCGGATCTACATCGGGGTACGGTTTATAGTCAATAGGAAGCAGAAGATGGCGAAGAGAGAGTGAGTTTCGCGGATCGGTGAACTCGAGTACGCGCGAATGGTATGTGCAGCAAAATTCCTTATCGCTCGCTCGAACCAGCCCGACGTTACCGAACCATTTGCCATGTGCCAAGCAGCCCAGGAAGAAAATTATTATGGCGAGCTCCATGCAGTGTTATGGTATACGAAATTACCATTCGTCCACGCGATTTGCCGTATCATGAGGTAGAATATACAGAAACGTTGCTTTATTATGGAAAGTAGTGGAATCGTTCGTGGACGTTGGAATTTCATATGTTGATCGTTGTCACTGGAAAATTTTCTTTACTCCCTTTTAGTTTCCTTCGTTGCTGGACGGTTTAAAATGGAAATGTTGTTACATGGATGTCTATTTTTACGGATTCTTTGCCTGTATTTTATTATAAGTTGTCAACGTTGATATTTAAGCCTTCGTAGTATTCTTAAAATTCCATTTTGTTCATCATAATTTTGTTTAATATTCTAGACTCTCAAAAATTCAGAAAATGTTTCTAATTTGGTGTTTAACAGATTTTTAACTTTATCATAGCGTAAACTCGAACAAGCTATCAAATATATCTGGTACTATAAATTTTATATTTTAAATTTCATCATATATAACATAGTTAATGATGTTTATTTCTTGTAAGAAGTTGAAAATATGTACCCTTTTCATATTTGATAGCAGAAATGCGAAAAATCATGACGATATAGAGGTAATCATTTTCGAAATGGTTGATTCTGAATTCTTCGTCATTATATTATACTATCAAAGAATCTTATTACATGCAATAAAGATAGTTTGAAGATTATAGATCACTAGAAGATAGTTCACTAATGCCCAAATTAGGCGTAATACCTTTTGTGTAACTTTTATACGATGAACGTACGTGTGACATGTAATGGATTCCTTTATATCTCCTGTAAAAGTCTATTATGTGCGTACATTAAGGTCAATTTCTTTGACATGTTCAATTGTGCGGAAATATCGTGTCCATAATGATATAGAAACAGCGATAGTAGATTTGGGTCGACACGACCGGTAGGAAACAGATTCGACAGAATTTCAGGCGTTTCTGCTCGTGAGAAATCACGTTCTTGTAAAATATGGAAAGCTTTGATTTATTGCACAACGTTGTCTTGCATTCGCCACACAGTAATTCAAGAAAGCAGATAGCGATTCGTAAAACACGTTGTCGGAGGCGGGTTGAAAGATGGAAACGTGGGCAAAGATATCCACAAAGACAATAGATTTAAAAATATAAGCGAATAACCGCGCATTCTATGGGCACAGCGCAGTAAAAGCACGAATAAAATTAAAATTAATGTGACAATCCAGAAAAAGGTACACGTATTCATATTTATTTTACCATAAGGTATTTTGAAACACTTAAAACTTGTATCGGATGAATGGTTTCTAAAAGCAATGACCAGTATATTGGTATTAATAATTTCAGACATTTCTGTAACAGGTGTGTGGTAACTGGACGATTATGAATACCTAAATCAACAACTAGTTTTCTTGAATAAAAATAGGAAAGGTTTGGAGCAAAGTGATCGTATTACTTTACAAGTCTTTAAACTACGCGTTTAACATTTTCCCATAGACATTCGTAATATTGCAATTAAAATACCAGAACGAGAAACATATTTCAAACAATAAAAACTCTGCAATCGCGTCATTGCGATGCTAAAGAAGTAATAAAATAAGAAAGCCTTGAAACGTTTCGTCAAACGATTTCTACGACACAAAATACTTGTTTGAAAGAATTTGGAACGCTGACGAAACACAAAACGGCCAGGATAAATTGCTAATCCCCTCGAGGGAAACTAATAATAATCTCGATTCTCTTCCCGTCACGTTTCTGCATTCTCATTTCCATGTCATCCACCGATACGTGGTTCTGTTTCCTTGTAATACTTTTCACCCGTAACTGATTCATCATCGAGAGAATTTTCCTATTATGAGGAGGATTTCCCATGCGCGTTGAGCTGACCGTACGTCCTTACGACAAGACGTGGTCCCGACTTCCGGTAGAACCACTCGGTGGGAACCGCCCCAGCTCATACGTGTTACGTAATTTCTACTACTCGGTTGACCCGAATACGGGGCGAGGCAGGATTATAGCAGCGCAGCGTGGTTACCGTGAGAGATTCAGATTCAGAGCGTCGTAGCTCGCCTCTGTTTCGCTACACCATCGCTTCTGGATCTCCTTGAACCGAACCGAGAGCAAATGCTCGCACAAAACAGCCGCACCACGCCTCGCGACGACCCACAGGAAACGCTCGATACACCACTGTCACTTTTAAACGCTCGTTCGCTTGTACACGAAATGCGCCTAACCTACGGCGATTTTCGCGACGTTCTCTTTTAGATGTTATAGCAGCGGGCTTCGCCTCTCAACGGGTGATGCATTAATTAAATTGTATCCGCCAGGGAAGGTTACCATTTTGTCAGATATATTTCATTCCAGATCGATTAGCTGTCACTAATATCATGGTTCCATGCTATTATCAGTTATTCTGCTGATCCGAAATAAAAGAATTAAAAAAAAAAGATTTCTTATTAGCGAATTTGGCAATAGCCAATAGTAGAATGAAAGAAAAAAGGTAATGATCGATAAGGTGGCGTCAGTTTGAAGTTACACATTTAAATTAACTCTAATGCAGACTATAATGATATATATACTAAAAATGCACGTAAAGCAGTTAATGGATCAAGAAGATCTTAAGATATCGTAGAAGTCATATCAAAAATTATGGTTTTGAGAAAATCGTTTAAACAATCTTCTCGCGTCTTTCAAACAGACATAACATCAATACAAATAATTTTTTAAGTTTAGATATAGTGTTTCGCAGGTGTATTTCTAAAATTGTATTTTTTTTTAAATACGGAAAATGAAGGTGCTTTCTTAATTTGTATTTTTCAATGATAAGATTACTCCTAAAAATGATCTGTAAAAAGGAGTTTCATCTCAACTGTTGATTAATGAATAAGCTTCAAGTTGAAGAGTTATAAAAATTAGTGGTTTGATCTTGGAATACGATTGGATATAAAATACATTGATTTCTTTTTGAATTCTTCCTTTTCTTCAGAAAATTACGAAAGAGTGCCTCAAAAGATTCAAGTGCTTGTAATATCCCCTTTTTCATAGCTTTTCAAACTAAGCATCGATTGAATAATAGTAGCAGAAAAACTGACTAACCATCATTTCGACAGGAAACCACAAACTTTTTACACGCGGCATTTTGTAAACCCTATACTTGTTTATATTACCACCATGTCTCTCCTTGTTATGATAATTACACTCTGTTTGCTTGAACTCAATTCCTACGTTGAAACCGCTGCACGATCATCTACAGGAAGTGTTGTCGTTTCAACTATCACTTTCAATGGTTATATAGACTTCACAACGCCAGTAACTAGAATTTCTATGGTTTTTAATTATCGTATCAAATCCAACGTCTTTTCTCTCTTCTTGTTTTATCCTTTCTGTCACAGCGGTATATAATTTTCTCTTTAAAAGTAATTTCCCACTAGAATGCATTTATATTGTTATTTATTATTTTCTACGAACGTTAATCATGCAACAGGCATCTATATACAATGTAGCTAAATTTCGAACGATCATAATCGAAACGACATATTAAATTAAGAAACCAACATTAACTATTGATGTGTATATCTTATGTATTATTATGTTTTATTGAACACAGAGCACGGATTTCTAATATGTACGTGTTCTACGTATCAAGTTTCCATTACGTAGAAACGTATCAGCGTATAAAATTACGCGATGCCTTGTTTTGGCATGTTGCGGTATGTAGAACCGGTGTAGAACCGACATAAGAGAAAATTCTTGCATAAAAACGCGTTACACGCCTTCGTGGAGCTCATAGAAAGTGATGCCGGTTTAATTATCTCCTTTGATATTTATGCATACCAGGAAGGTTACGTTTTTCAGATAACATACTCGAAAGAAAGCTGTTTCTTTGTTAACTTGAACGTTTGCTATTTCATCTTGTTTCGTGACGCTACAAGTTATTAATTACGTTTTCACGAAGGCAACCAGGCAATTTGCTTAACAATCTAGCGATATTTATTGCGCTATTCCGTATTGTAGTTACTCTTACGCATGTTGTACATTCTAATGCAGAGTTAGGTAACTTCGTTGAGTAATTTTGTAGTTTAAATAAAATTAAGTTTGCAAATAGTATTTTGTAGTAAAACGATTATAGTTTTATCAAATACTTCATTGTTTTTCTTCATCACCATTTCAACATTTTATTTCTTCTTTAATATCTTTTTCTTCAAGCAAATATCAGATAATACATCGTGTAATCTTTAATACTTTTACATTTTTAAAACAATTCTCCATCATAATCTGCTATTCTAGTATCACATTATCTATAAAATTTTCAAGTGATCTCGTTCTCATTCTCCTCTCAAACTTTCAAATTCCATCGAGCTACGAGTCCACGCCATTTCCTTTTTTAACTCCAATATCGTACAAAACAAACTATAGAGGACAAAACAGAGTGAAGTTCAAGCGAATCGAACGACACAAATCCTTTCTTCGGATCAACGAAATCGTACTATTTTCACTTTCCTGCAGTTAAGGTTCAGAACACACAACCACAAAATTATTGCAGCATGAAATTACTGGAACCTTGTCCGTTCGAACGTGACCTAGTAAAATTTTACTATCGAATATCGGCGATTTAAACAAACTAACAGGAATAGAGACAGTGGAGCATAGGACACTTCTCGAACAGGATGGAATTGCGTGTCGACGACGACGACGACGACGACGACGACGACGACGACGGCGACGATAACATCGGTATCGATGACTCGGTGATCGGCGGTGATCCAGCGACCGAAGGAATATTCGAGACGCAGTTGGCACACAGCTCGTCCTTGAGACAGGGAGGTACGTCGTTACGGGACTTTCGAACGATACGGTATGCATCATGCTCTCTTGGGCGTGCGCCGATTAATTTCCAGTCGACCCGTGATAAAATGCGGTTATTCTTTCCTTGCGTTCATAAACCCTGCGAACGTGCTCCCCACCAAATCAAATCCGCACAGTCGATGTACACGTGTGATAAATCGTGTCTTTCGCAAGATCATGTCGGGGAGAAAATCGAAGGTTACCTTCGACTGATCTGATGAAGCTCTGCTTGGTCACGGACCTGGTTATCGAGCAAAGAGACTTTTATGTAACGCAGAATTTGCGGTTGAATGATAATTTTGTGGCAATGGTATTTAAGGATACTTTGATTTGGACGATGCATATATCGTGGGTAAATATGTGTGTGTGTGTGTCGCGTGTATGAAAGGTCATGTGTGAGAGAAAAAGTTGAATACAAAAGATAAGCTTGGAAGAGCGACGGTGATGTGTGAATTAAGATTTCCCAATAACGATGTTGAAACAAACATAAATTTAGGAATTTAAGGTGAAATTAAGATATGAAATAGTACGTGAACGTGATAAATGGTGTTTCGATTCTATTAAAATGACAGAAAATTATTCGTTATCTTTTTCAGACCTATGTTTTTTTTTACAACAGTAAATTTTGCTTTAAGCTGACTGTTTCTTAACAAACTAGCCAACTAGAAAATAGCACACAATATATTATAAAATAAAAATATATTTGTAGCAAAATATAAAAGAAATGTTTCACAAATTATTAAAATCCATGAGTAATGATAATAATAATTTAAAATTATTCTTGAATTAATTTGTATTAATTTATATTAAGATACCAAGTGTATTTCATTTCATTTATAGTAAAATATCTAAATTATTATTACAAGTTTTCAATAATTTAATAATACATTCAATGATATACGTGTATGTTACTATAGGAAAAGATTTATGTGCTTATCTTTCCACGGTTTGATTGAAATTTCCGTTCTATGTGCTATTTTTGAACAAATATATATGAAACACATAAGCAAGTTTTATTAAAAGTTGATACAATGCATTTCACTTTTCCTTCGTCAAAGACTATAATTTCCCACGACCATTTTCCTCTTCTAGGATAGTTAATTACAGTTACTATCACAAATAGACTAACGCGAATTAAATTTTCTCGCTGTAATTTGTCGGAAGGCGGCGATTATATTGTAAAAGGATCTATACTTTTCAAAGAATCGATTTAGAACTACCTACTCTTAGGAAAGACTTACTGTTCAGATTTCTCGCTCCACTAAATGTAGAACGCTTTTTAAAAAGAAAATCTTATATATATGACATATATGTCTAATATAGGTCTAATAAATGATACACGCAAAGCTCGTGAAGCTAAACCTTAAAGTTCTTGATAATTAGTCCACTTAGTTCTTTGAGGCGAATCTTTTTTAGTTAAACATGGCAATATACTAGTTCTACGGAATATAACACTCAAATTTAAAAAGAGACAGAAATATGCGAAGCTGAAATGTGAAAGTATGGAATCATTCACCAAATCGTATTTATGTATATTGCCTGCTAATTGTATCACTAATTAGGAATAAATGCTGCAGATATTAATTGTAACAGCTATGCTTCGTAATAAATCAAATTTATAATCCGCTAATTCTATAAAAAATTATAAATTTCTACATTTTGATAAAACTCATGTACGATTATCATAAATTCACTGAAGAAAGTTATGGTCAGTACATCATTCAGACAAGATTAATTATCCATTGAAATTACAATTATTTATTGAAATAACGTACGATAATTAGAAAATTATTCTAATGTGTTTCTAATCTCTCTTTTTAATTTCCCTTCAAATCTCTAGATAAAATATTATCCGCACAAAAAGTTCAAGGAACTTCGGAAAATATCAATACCCTGGAACTAAGCAACTCCATATTGAAACGTTTACGTCGAAACAGAAACGATCGAAGCTAGAAAATTAGAGAGAAAGGCTGTTGGAATATGAAGCTAAGTAGTCAAGGGTGACCTAATTTTTCATGATCGTTTTCATTATCGAGTTAATCATCGGTCAGGACTTGATTAAAGTCACACGAAATCAGGAGAGCTCGATACGTCATCGTTATTATCAAGATTGAAGCTGGCTGTATCTCGTGGCCTGGCTCACTGACACAGGGTGTACGCTAGTGAATACTAGTGTATAGTCTAATGACTCTGTATCTGGTCTGGAAATTCGTGACGCGGAGGCAGGCCTCTATATAATCAGCGCTAGAACATGCCAGTCACATACAGTGAGAGGTATGAACACATTCGGCCGGTCTGGTTGGAGGCAATTGGTCCTGGTCTACCACGCCTTGTCTGAGCCCCCTGGCTCTGGCTTTCCAGAGAAAGGAAGAACAGCATTACCTTCGCGTAAACCTGTCTTATTTTAAAATACTCCTACGAAAGCGAACGTTATAGCCAAGCTACAACGTAGATATCTGTAGTTTACCGGTTAGCGTCGTCTCTTAAGATATGAAGATATGAGACAAAGTGATGTTGATAGAAGGAAAGATCGTTGCGATCGTTTGGAGGAATGAAATTCTTGGGTTTCGCAATAGTTTGAAGGAAATGCCAAGGTTACCATATTCGAAAAAGTGGAAAGGAATCGAGAAAACACGAGAAAATAGAAGAAATCATGAGGTCACATAAGAAAACATGAAGTCACATAAGAAAACATAAGAAAACACGAGAAAACGTAGAATATAAAACGACGTATAATCCGAGTAAATTAATTCAGATATGTTTATAATGTTCTTAGAATGATACTTGCAAAATAGTTTTATTATCTTCTGTGTCTTTTCTAACGTTAAAAAAGAATCTCAAGTGTGAACAAAATGTGAAAATATTCTAATTGTATCAATTTCATATATACCCTTCTGAAGCATTACAAATCTTATTAAAACATTACACATTGTTTGATAAAATAAGAGTAAAATTGGAACATAAATATTCCAGGACCGCAACAGATTGAGGTTTTAAGTCTCTGTTCATATTTCTGTCATTTCGCTGGTAATCACACCCGGAATTAGTATTAATTCAAACTTCTGCCTGCGTTTACGATTTCGTTCCATCGTAGTCTGAACAGACAAGGATAAAATCATGGAAACATTGTGTTTCGATAGTTGAACGACAGTCGTCGAACTACGTATATCTCAGCTACTAAGAATTATTTAACGTCATCATGCAAATGATTTAATTAGTTGCATGATGATTTCATTCACTATTAGTCGACAAGGCATTAGATAGAATGTATTCGCCGGTTGTTTACCGCGCGCAATAGAAAACGTCACTCAACTTGCATAGTCTGTCGTGTCAAGTCAGCCGATTTCTAATCGTTGAATGATTCAAAAGTATTTACATTTGCATAGCCAGTGATCTATAAGTGTCCAATGATTATATCTCAATTTGTACGTCACTTTTACTTCGAAGTAACGAATAATGAAACGCAATGCTGTTGTCTTGAAAAAAAACGAGAAAAAGTTTGTTGGTTTTAAGAGAGGATAAATTTGTGTTTCACGTTTTATGAAATCCATCTTACGTTTCATGAAAATTCCAAGTCTAATGTTGCTGTCAGAAGTGTTGCTATAGTTAAGGTTGTCTTGATTTCTACCAATGGACGTACAGAAAGAGAAAGAATGTGGTATTGGTTAGATCGATCGGTTCTAAACTACTCGTTCGAAAGTAAAAGTTGGTTCCTTGAGGAAGGTAGTAGCTGGAAGCAGTGTTCTTATTTACTGCAATCGCTTCAATTTATTTTTGTACCACCCGCTTTGCAGCATAAGACGGAAGATATATTGTTCGGTGTATTACATACTTTCTTCTTGTATCATTGTTGTTAAAGTGCGCGCCTAGGAATCAAGGGGCGTCCGTATTTCCATGGGGACTCAAGAACTAAGATCGAGACACGTAATCTGACAATAAGATGATAATCTGATACAAGTATAATGAACTGTCAAATCTCTTCGGTTGAAATATAATTTAATTCTATTTCTGACAGTGACATGAAGAGTTTTTAAAAATAAATATTTCTATACAAATACAAAATATATTACAGAAAAAGGATATTATTTTATTAATTAGAAAATAAAAAATAATGTTTTATGTTTTACTTCATAATTATTATGTTGGTATAATTAATATATTACTATGTTTTACTTCATAAAAATATGCTCAGTAGTGTATTGTTTTACGCGTTTCATTATATGGATAATGAATTTATTGAAATTAATAAAGAGAAGAATGATAGAAATAAAGTAAGGAGTAATTGCAATGTTTCTATACAATTCTACGATACTTTCCCTTATTAGCACTATTCATTAGTATAGAATACTACTTGTTAGTATTTTAAAAAATGGTACGCTTTCATTTTCGTCTTGAAAAGAGAAAGTATCATTTTTAATTAATATCGAAAATGATATGACTTCGATAAAGTTAATTAATTTTAGAATCTTCTAAACAGTATAAACGTAACTAAGGAAATCTTCGAAGAATATTCAGCGAATTAATTAAAGAAAAAGACATTGTTCCATCGTACATCAAACAGAAACGGTAGAATATGGCATAACGTCATTGTGCGATTGTAATCTGTGGAGGATGTTACCTTCGCGATTATGATTTCCTGAATCGATAATATCGTGATAATCTTAGGCATCAATTCTGAAACAACAGGTTGACAGTGACGTAGACGGCGTTACCAAGCAATGGTCGCTTTCACGGTGAAGGTAAGCCGTTGCTTTTAGAAAAAAAAATCTGTTAACCGGTCACATTTTCAGAATTGCATTCTTCGTCATACTGAGTCTCTAACTATATCTAGTATGCAACGTAGTAACTGGCAGTATACGTAATGCGTATCTGATCTGGATCCAGCCAGCGGAGCCTTGCTTTTGATTATATTGCGTTTCTAAGGAGGAAGTAGTTAAAATGTCTCGAGCACACTTTCTTCGCCCGTATTTCCGTAGCGGAAGCTGGGCACACGATCGATGATTCGTTTTTAGATTAATCTACTACCTGCTGGCGTGTTCTAATTAGTCGACTGATGTGGTGAATGGTCGCTGGCTTATGTCAGAGTCGTGTTAATCGTAATGGAAATTGGTAACGAATGATAGAAGCGTTCGAGAAAAGTGGATAAATTATAAGGTTTATTAATAAGGTAATAACAAGGCAATGAAGGTAATAAGACGTTTGTGAATATAAATAAACGTGGGAATTGTTGGGATTAGAGAAGGAGACAAAGTCTCAACGTTTTTCCTTAAAAGATTCGAAGATTTTAGAATTTGGTTGAATTTTACAGAACTTGAACTTTAATAGACTTTATTAGAATTCGCAGGGATTTACTGAAATTCTTTAGAATTCTACACAATTTGCTGCAATTTGCTGAAGTCTGTTAGAATTCGCTAAAATTTACCAAATTTCGTTAGAATTTGCCAAAATGAAGACATAGTAAAATTTGTAAAAATTTACTGCTATATAAATAATAACTCTATTACAAGTTAATTTGATCCACTAAAGAAAGTACTCAGTGTTTCTTGTATGGAGTCATTTTAGCAAATAGTTATATGTAAAAAACGAAATAAATTCAAGAACATATAATCCAGGAAAGAGAATGCACGGATTACAATGTTTAATGATTATGCCCTGAATCAATTTTTATTTTAAACGTTTATATACGTTTCCTTGTACGAATATTTATTTATGGTAATAGGATTTCCATATCCTTTTACCTCTCAAAGAAAAATTAATGCGTGAGTGAGCAGAGAATTCGACCTTGCTGATCCAGTTTCTTCTCATGTACTTGGAACGCACTGAATCATTGTTAAATAGTCATTATGTTTATGTACGCTAAGAGACGATTAAGCAAAATAGCGAATAATAATCTCGTAAAGTGTTTTTAAAAAGGAATTCACTACAGTGTTACTTTCTGTGTTGCCTACTTGAAGTGATTAAATCTATCTAATAATGAAAGGAATAAATAACCCGCTGATATAATTGAATAACGGTCTGATGCAACTGTGATGACTATGATGCTGTGTTAGATGCTTAGATGAGTCAAAGGCTATGCTTCAAGGTTTCGTTCTGGTTCTGAGGCATGAATAACATTTATACTTCCGTCTAACATTAATTTCTCTCGAGATGAGAGAAACGCTACACTGAGAAACGTTTCGATGTTTGAAATCAATGAATGAAAACTTTCAAGTCTTGACCAATTTAATGCGAATGGCTCTTCAGAATATAGTTTCCTATATTTAGTATTACTGAAACAATTCTGCAAAGTAGGCAACATTACATTTCTCTTGTTAAAATTTCTCCTCGCTCTTTTCCCTTCGCATGATATCTATCATTTTCATATCCCAAAATCTCTACCAAAATTAGAAAAATGTGAATCGCTTCACCCGATATCATAACGAGCTAAATACGCTTCTTGTTATCGCTAAAATTAGCATGACACTCGTGGTTGTCACACACGAGTTGTTCGGACGTATTCAAACAGCTGCCAAAGAAGTTAAGAAAGAAGCGACAGGTGAATAGGCCGTGCAGATTTCTCAAGATCCGTGCGTCCGACGGCTCTCGTACGGCTGTCTTCGACGCGAAAGAGGATGCAAGATGACACGCGTAGTCATCCTGTTTCCCGGCAAAACGTATCCGCCGGAAATAAGGAAGATGTGAAAGGTTTCGCGAACGTTAGTCGAATGCTGCGTACGGCAAATTATTCGCGTCGATGCGAATATTCGAAAGTGCAAAAGAGGCGAACGTTCCCTGGCAGAGAACGAAGGCAGGGCAAAGTAAAATGCGCAGAGAAAAAACGTTTAGACTCTAAATATGGTCTCGAGTGGAACAGTGAGAGTGAACGTGACTCGTTTCGTATGGGCGTTGAGAACGCAGCCATTGGTATGCAGCACTGCTATGCCCTTGTCTTATGAACTGTGTCGTCCGCAGAATTACTCTACCACTCGCTTTTTCCTTCGTTCAACTATTGGAAAGCGAATAGCGTATTGAAAAGCCGCGTTGATTAGTTATTGTTAATCATCGTCGTTCTCATTATACCGTTTTATTATGGTGGACCTTTCACTGGCGCCGTTATACTATGTATATTATACAATAGGGAAGCTTTAACGAACGTGATACTCGTTTGATTTGTTTCCCAAGTACGATTTCTGATTTAATTGGAGGCTTTAATGGGTAAAATTGAACAATCATGAGATATGTGTGTTAAATTAGGAATATTACAGTGTACTTACTACATAGGATTCATTAGAAGAATATCGTAGGAATTGGGATAGGATTTTCTACAGCGTCGTAAACTTGTCACAGATTATTGGATAGATAGTGGAATAACATACGTACACTTAGAAATCAAATTGGCAAATTCTATTTGAAATTAAAATAAGAAATAATTATTTGAAATAATTCATCTCATATCGTTATTTTCGATACTGTTTTTTTTTTAAAATATCGATAATCTCGATGCATGTTTTAAATTATTTCAAGTCTGGCGAAAGAAATAATCGTGAAACTGATGCAACAAAAAGAAGCAATAGTCTATACTCTCTATAGTGTGAACGGTAAAGAGAAGGGCGGGAACAAAAACCAGACTCTATCTTGGAGATAATTTGAGATAATTTGAGAAAGAAAATAACATGTCATTTGAAATAATATTTCAAACACCTAACGTAATTTCAAATATGCTCAGGTTTGTTAAATGTAACGTATTATGTAAAGTATCTAAATGTAAGTATAATTGGGATTAAGGGAGAGATTGAAGAACAGGTTAATTCCTTTCTCATGAGATCTCGGAAAGAAAAGTAAACGTAAGATTGCCACGTACGTTGATAAAAATAAAACAAATGTGAAAATGGAGTAAAACACTGTACGAGTCGCCTGTTTTGTTATTTTTTCACACGGTTGATACACAAGAATGTGAGGAGAAATGTGCTATAATTGGAGAAAAATTCCTATCTAGCATCGATTAAGGAAGCACTGGAAAATTAGATAGCGCCCGTTGCACGGGCACTTTGTATCGGCGCGTTACGAATCAACGAAGCATGACTACGTTTAACCCTTGCCTTGGATACAATTTCACTCTTTCACAGTTTCCCACACTTCATTTTGCATTTCGTTTCCCACATTTCACCACCGGTGAGACGTGTCAAAAATTTCTCGTGAGTCAGTGCTCCGGCTTCGACGTCGATTCACTGGTAACTGGCGATGCGTATCTTTATGACAGTAAAAAGTTTACAGGAGTTTCGACGCCAAAGGAAAGCTTGTATCCTGATTTGAAAGGAGAATGGTGTAAGCTTAATCAGTTTTACGATTCATGATATTGAAAATAGTAGCAAATACCAGAGTTCAGACACGTTTTTACGCGTTTGTTAAAAACATATGATTTGTGAACATCGTGCTACGAAGATGGAATTAAAAACCTATCAAGACCGCAGGAAATCGTAGAAGATTATAACGAATATAACGTACATCCAGTCCATTAAGGATTAAGCAACGAAGAGTTGTATAAACAGAAGATTATTTAAAAAATGTAAATAGTGTAACTTATCAGGTCGTGATTATTAGGTCGTTAAAGATGAAACGATCGAATTTTTCATAAAATTTCCAAGAAGAGATTTATAATTACAACGTTAAAATATAGAATTCAATAATATAAATTATTGGAAAGAATTCGTAAATGACATATTGCATTAACGCGATGTTAGCCCTTAATAACGTTAAATAAACTTTTATTTCACATTTCATTTTCATTATTTCTTTCTTGTTAAGAACACTCACGTTATCTGCTACGTTCTCTTAATTTAATCGAATTTCATTCTTATCCAAAAAGATAATAACGCTGTTTATCGCTCTTTCACGCTTTCGTAATACTATTTTCGAATCACTCATAATTTCATAGTCTAATAAAACACCTCTAACAATTAATAATTTTCGTTCTGATAACCGTCAGCGATTTTTGCAGCCAAATTCGTGAAAGTTTCGGGGGAGTTAGATGTACTTCATTTAACGCCTAATTAAACCACGAGTCTGGTCGAAGTTTTATGGCTAGACGCAAGATTGAGAAAGTTTACGGTTAGACTGTTAATTAAGGGAATTTGTTATCGCCATACGTTTCTTATGAATACATCGTGCCATATATAATGATCCAAAGTTCCTGCGAGCTTCGGTGTGATACTTTTCGAACAGCCGATTCTTCCTGCACTGAAATATTTTCGCTCTCACTTTTTCTTCGGTCTGGCTGTCTAATGAGCCTGTTCCTGCGAAGGCGTACAAAAACGGGAAAGTCTGTGCTAAAATACCGTTTACTGGAAACTGTTACCGTCTCCGTTTCGCGTCACACCGATACACCGGCGCTTGCCATCGTCTTACAGCTTGCCGACATCCACCAAATTTTCAACATTATTTATTTGTCCTATTTTGTTGAAATTTTAGGTTATTCATCGGCGTTCTTCCCTAATTTCATTAAAAGCCAACAAATTAACCTGAATCGTGTCTACGAGAGTTGACCGCAGTGTCCTCCTTACTTAACCATTTCGAAACTGAAGAAAACTAAAGTTTTATTATTTTCTTTCTATCATTTCTGTCTTTCTTCGTTCAATTTAAGATATTTAGTCGTTATTTCATAACAGGTTATATAATTATTATACATACAGCTATTCAAAAGAAAGGCAACACTTGTAGAACGTGTGATATACATTTTGAAATTTCTCTAGCATTATAATGAGACCTGACTATGATGATTATATTCGTACAATTCAAAGATATTTATCACAAGCATATACTTTGCAAAAATCATATTTGAATGGTCGACTATTCGTTATATGTAGTAAACCACTATTCATATTGTATACTGACTTTTTAATTAACTTTATTTATATACTTGCAATAAATATTTTTTAATTGCTACATACATTTCTGGATTCGTTTGAAATTTTATTAATGTAAAATGCTAGATTTCAATCTTTCACGATAATTGATGTACGTCATGCTTTTGGTGTTTCGAGATCAATCGTTTGCTAGTATTAATCATGTTGCAGTCCCAATGCAATTTCAAAAAGTTTCGTATAACACACGTAATATATTGATAAGAATTCTTTTGTGATAAATGTTCGAGTACTGTCATCAGCCACGATCTTGAAAAACGAACAGATGCTAGACTAAGGACATTTGACTAAGGACAACAACATCGGTAACAAATGTTACAAATCTAATTGTAGAATTTCATTAGATCAACGGTTATTTTCTTTCCTGTTGTGCAACGAGAAAAACGATCGTAAACCGGCTTTTAACAACGACCGATTTGCAGCGGACAAGACGACGCTTTTGCCGGTTGTTCGAAGGAAGAATTCGTGTCGTGAGTCGTAGAGAGCGAGCAGCCAACGCTGATGACTGTTTATATCCGAGGAAAGCAACCGAGATTTACCCCTGTATTTGTACGTATTAGCCTCGCTTTCGCAATTTATCGATGGCCAGTTTCTCCGTCATCGGTTTCTACGGAACCAAATCTAGGTCTTGGTGTGACGAGAGAGACAACAGTGGCTCAAAATCGATGGATGGCTGTTATGACACGCGCGTTTCCTTCACGAACGATGATGTAGTCTCAGGGCGGTGTTTCGTTCGTGAGTCCTTCGAGCTGACTTTCGTTTCGTTATGTCTTCTTATGTTAATGAGAATCTATAATAAGAATGCTTTCGATGGTGGGCGTGTATAAAGTATGTTAAAAAATGTAGAGATCGATTAATAATTACCGTGAAGTTGTGTAAATTTATGGGAATATTGCGGTGCGATGTAATTGGACGTTTTGTTGAAAACGGGAGCCTAGCTTTTTCAATGGTTTTTAATTACCTTCCTCTTTCACAAGGAAAAACTGTGTAGCTGTATCATAAAAAATGTTCTAGAATGTAAATTTCTGTTGCGAGTGGCTTTCGTAAAGCGGTGATTATAAAATTGCAGACGCGCATAGGTTTTAAGCGTGAAAAATGTTCTCTGTCACGTGGATTTTATGTATCTTTAGAAATTTCATGGTTCGAACGCTTCGGTAATTATTCTTATTCAACTGGCGCTAAATTTATCAGTTTTGCTAATGATGTATAATAGGACTGTACTGTATATAACTACTATGAACTACTGAATATAACTATAATGAAATACTGTATATAACTACTGAACTATACGATAACTAAACATTCATATTATTACTGTAGCGATTTAAGGAATTTCTTTGCGACTAGAGTGAAGATCTTATCCCACCTACTTACTGAACTGATCTACATAAAACATCTTTCTTAAATATTTTACACGCGTTTAAAAGCAATTGAAGAAAATTATGCAGAAAGTTCATATTCTTATATTATTTGGTAGAAAGTCACTGGTAGTATTTTATAATCGTGGAATAGAAAACAAGAAGTTTCACTCTTATGGTAACATGCTTCCATGATTTATAGTTATGATTATATGTTCGGTTCGCTAAAGATGCAATAGATGATTAATCTCGAAAATCAGTTCACACGGGATAGCGATCTTTGATGTTTTAACGAGGTTTATATAATCCCTTAAAGTAGGAATTAAAGCACAAAATGAGTAAAAGTTTAGAATATATGTGTTCCTTCGCGTGATCCATAATAATACTATACGTATACATATATGGTGCTATCGATTTGACGATGATAAAGAATTAAATTTCCCAGAAGCTGAGTAAAAAGAGTGCATGAAATATTTATAACTTGTAACAGCCAGCTTATTTCGATCGCGCACGTCTACTGTTATTTATGATCGGCCAAACTGAGTAAAACGAAAGTGAAAAGCGTATCGATAGGTTTTCACCGTAGAAATCAATCTATTAAACAATAGAGATACTGTAGCTACATTGAAGACAAAAAGCATGGATAGTATATCGTGATCTAAAGCGAATCTGACATTTAAACGATTTGACGTCCTATGTTTTAAAAATCGCTTCACAGAAATCTGTACGACGCTATATATTCAACAATATTTAGTTGTAATTAAGTTTACTAATATTTAGTTATAATTAATAATATTGCAGACACTCATAAAATGCTACATTTGGTAGAAGTACAATATGCAGTGGCAAGCAAATGAATACGAATATTTTGTTCGTAGATTTCGCATATATACTTCTTAGTCCTAAATTAATATTATTATGCTATAAAATTAGGTGTTCGTAAAACTAACGATATTCAAAGAAATTTTGGACAATGATATATGTAAATCGTACAAACAAAAAGTAATTTTATTTAGATTCTCCGAGATACTTGTACGCAACGGTTTACTTTATAATAATTGTTAGTTCATAACTGTGTGCTTTGTTCCATTTGCTTGTATTATTGTTGGTGAAGTGGTACTTAACGATACTGGTTAGATTCACGACAATGAGATTAAATAGTAGTTTAGTAACGAAAAAATTTGTAAAATGACAGGTTCGACGCTAAATTGGTGAAAGTAGCTATAATAAAACTCCGCAGTCTGGCAGACAGCTGATCTTGGATCAGTTAGCCCCTTGTTTTCTTTAATACTGTTTCCAACAACTTCACGTAAGTCGAAAGTGTGTGAAAAAATTAGTGTTCCGTTTTTGGTAATAAAATAATCTTGTAAACAAGTTAATCACAAATCTGGAAATTCTAGTATAAGTAGTTCAAGTTACATGTTAAGTATTTTTTAATAACCTATGATTGTAATACATAGAATTTAATAAATAAATTTGTCTATAATTAATCAGTTTACGCATAATAAGAACATCTATAAGTATTCAAATAAGTATACGATAGTAACATTTTTCCCAACGTAAAAGTAATCGTATATGAAGATCGAATACCAGAAATGAATGTCAAGCAATAATATTTCTTCTCGTTCGAAGAAACGTTACGGAGAAAAGAAGGTGAAATTGGAAAGTGTTTTTACACTGATTTTTCGTACAATTAATTATTCGATCGCACGGAAGAAGTTCACGATTGGAAACCAGAGTTGATGGAAGTTCTCACAGGAACGAAGAAAGAAGGAACTCTTCTCTTCCTATGTAAGAAAAGTGCTTTCCTTAATTACAATTAATTTTCTATAAATAGTAACGCACGAATGCAAGAAACTTTACAATCTTGTAACATTATCTTTGCTCTGTGTACACGACGTTCTGTCATATTGGGTAGAAAAAGAATGACTAATGAATGATTAAAGTCATCTGTAAAAGGTGAAGCGAATATAATCATCATTTTTCTTTCCTTCGCGTCATGGAAATATTAATGAAGTTTTTTGATTTCGAAGGATAGCATGTTTCAACCTATTTAGAGTTGCGAATTCTTTTCAATTGAGTTCATAACTACGTGAAATGACGAGTGATAATAACGTAAGAAACAGTCAGGTATAATGAGGGTAATTTCATGAAGTACCTAGGTGAAATTGAAATAGGTGTGAAAATCGAGTTTTCCTTTGAAGAAAAAATAACCTGCATGTATCACGAGTAAATGCATAAGTACGAGGAACATGTACTTGTTCCTGCGAGGGCTTTAATTTATTATTGTTTCGCCAAAGTATATTGTAACATAGATTATTCTCCGGTACATGGCTGTCTGCAACCACTGTGAGAAAAGTTCAGGCATTTTTCATTCTATAAAAGTTCTATGAATCTTAATTATTCTGTGAACCGAGAAAGTGTAATATGATAATGATAGAAAACCCAATACGAACTTATAATTCAGGAATATCAAATGATCGATTTAACTATATTCAAACGAATTATTTTTGGTCGACATGTTTATATTTATATTTAAAGAAACAGAATTACCGAGTAATAATTTTTCCAAAATTTGTGCAATTAAAGAAGATATGTAATAAAACGGAATGTAAAGAAAACAAAGTAAAAGGTTAAAACAAAGTAATTAAAAGCGATGTTACAAGTAGTACATTGCAATTTCTCAACAAAATCGTACGTTCACGTGGTAATATATCCATCGGCAATGATCAGTTTCGTATCAGATTGCAATTAGTCTTCTTCCTTTCAGTACACGCCAATTTTGAGAAGAGTAATCGTAATATCGCAATCACTTGTTCTCTAATGCATTGATCACTCAACGGTACTCCTTACATGGGGGCGAAAGTCTGTCGAAAGTATTCGAAGCACATTCTGTTGCGTAACTTTTGACAGAAACTAACACTACAAATTTAGAGCAAACACGACGACGGCATTGAAATCAGTGGCCAACGTAACAGTACCAAAGGTTACGTTTTAAGAATGTGACTAAACTAATTATTTTTCAAAATACACACACGTAGCACACACTTGATTGTGATTTCTTCTACTATTTCTAGAGACCTTGACATTTTTCACTGTTAGTTGTACTATGATAATCAAAAATTCAAAAATTATTAAAAATTATACGAACGTAAGAGGAAATTCATTATATTTGTACACCACACAAAACGATTATAATTGTTAAAAATCAAATACATGAGCAGATTCTGAAGTAAACAAAATCATCTATCTGCGGTCAAAACAATTAAAAAATTACGATTATACACCTTTTATACGAATGCAAAAGATATCAGCGTCTAGATCTCTACATGGACTAGATAGAAACGACCATTAACTATCTAAAAGAGACAGGACCTTTTTGCAAAATCTAGTTGACAGAACAAATTGACAAAAGCCAATTAAGCCAAAATCGTCCATAATGATTCAGAAGTTGGTGTAACGTGAAACTCAAATTGAAAGAAAACTCTATCTAAACAATTGTATCTCATGAATATTATCTTCAGTGCAAATCATGTTAACCGCATTCTTCGGGATAGCGATACATCCCTTTTAACCCATCTATACACATCCTTTCAAATGATAGATTGGAAAGTAGCTAATTTTATTATATTATGTAACCTTCACACCACTGTTCACTCTACCTAATATTCCTTAGAGTTGGTAGTCATTTATCGAGAAATAGCTAACGATACGAAGCTTCGATGAACACATTCAATGCAGATCCCAGGTCAAAGAAGAAAATGAGATTATTTTAAGAAACATCAGGAAGAAGTTTAGTCATACGCAAGTTAAATACAAACAATTTCATTCATATCCTACGTCTGTTTCACCGTAAGAAAAGACCGACTAGCTACCTTGATCAACGCGCAAGGTATGTACGAGCAATGTGTCACACACCCAGTTGATCAAGTCGACGTACACTGTCAATGAAACACCACTGGGGCACGTATCGAGCAAGTACATCGGAGGCAACCCCGTGTCAAAGCTCGCGGTAGTAAGAGATGAAGAGATAGCAGAGAAACTATGTAAGTCGTTGTATGTACATACCAAAGATATAATCCTCATGGTGCACGCGTCGCAAACGAGGAGGGTACAAGTAGTCGAGGAACGATCCTACGAGAGTTTCACTGAGAGAGTGCAGTCGTATAGTACGGAGCTCGGTCCTTTATAACCTATACGAACGGTTTTGCTTATAGTGGGGGCTTGCACGGCTAGTAACCGCGTCCTCTTGGACAACGGCGTGAAACAGCCGCAAATTAGATTCTCCAGAGGCCGGGCGATGGCATGGCCATTGCCAAACCACAACGCCACGGGGCCTGACATTGCCAAATTGTATGGGAGTACGTGAACGTAACGTTGCATTATGTGAACGTGCGTGGACACGCGCGGGCGCGAAACGCGTCCGCCTCGGTAAAATATAGGTCGTGCGAGCAAGTCGCGCCGATCGAGAAGAGTGTTTTATAAACGCGAATCGATAATGATCTTCTGTGTTTGCCGGGAAGTATGCTTTCGTGTAGGCCGCTTTTTCAGTTCTAGCTAACCCGGTGATTTTTTGTAAAAGCACTTGTAACAGCACTTGGGTGACAAGACGATTAATAGCGTAACGTTATCTTGTTAAGCTTATATTATTTGCAAATAATATGCTTATCCTGTGTCAGCAATTACATGTCTTTAATGATTAGGCGCATCTAAGTAAATATCTCGTTGCGTAAGTATTACACACAATTAAAGTATTAATAAAAGTCCTGACTGATAAGAAATCTAACAAGCAAGTTTTAAAATGTACACTTTGGTTACACGTTAATTATCAACTATATGAGAAATTATTGAAACATGAGTAATAGTATCTGATTAATGAAAAGAAACAAATTGTGTTCTAATAATATTTCTCATAATTCGAGAAAATTTCTGTTTTACATATATTCTAAGAATATGTCGTGTTTTATAATAGTACTTATACTTTTAAAATCAGAATGTATCAATATTGATAATATAATTTTAATATCAAAGTATATGCGTATTTCTTATTTTATAATATATATATTTCTAAGAAATTCCGATATATTACGAAACTTATGTCACAGATCGTTTGAAATGCTACACGCATTTATCATCCTAACGCAATTGACCGAATTATATATATACTCAGTGCAATTATAAAATCATTTTCGGATAGAATACCAAACTGTTAACCATATATTTGTTAAAAAAAGGGAAGTTGCGCGTTCGACGGCTTCCAAATGTTAATTAATTTTATTTTAATCGCGACGGATGCTCTCCTCGCATAAATAGCTATGGTGTATTTATCCGAAGAAAGCGCCGAGGAATATCTATCGCGTGGTACGATCATTGGAAATATCTAAAACGCCTTGAAATTGCTGCATCTTAATTTGGGAGAGTCGTCGTAATTGATGTTCCTATTCCGCGCGCCGCGTGCGGAACACGTGCGCTGTTTGAAGCATTCAGAGATCTGCCCGTACTTTCGCTCATGTTATGGACGAAATAATGCGAGAATTATTAGTCTATCAATTTGGTGAATTTATACGCGATTTTGAAAAGTAGAGCATATTTCGAAAGCTATTTGATATTGAATTGCTTTTAAATGAACAGGTGCGAGGAACGGTATTTTAAATTTCAAATCTAGCGAATTTAGATGGAATTTAGAAGTTTAAAGCAGATATTATGGACGAAATACCGGTAGAATTATTAAAATTAGAGTATATTTTGAATATTGCTTGAAGATTAACGATAAATTATTTTTGAGTGAGCAAGGTTGACGTTACATCGTATTCGAGTCAATGTGAAAAATTGTAGTTTAATTTTAATGCCGATAAGGCAATGTCTCCGTGATATGCAGGACGATAGTATGTATGTATATCGTTTCTGATTATAAATGGAGTTACATAGGAAGTGATATTTTCTGCTTATAAACTCTCTAATGCCGCGTTTATGATCTTCTGTATGATGTGTAACAATTAAAGGAAGTAGTAATTAAAATTGATTATTGAAGGAATTCAAATGTTATTTTAGGCTATTAGGGTTTATAAAAATCTACAGAAAATCTATAGAGAAAAATTATTGTAATTGCCAGCATGTATGTATGTCTAAATTCCAGAGAAATTATAATAACCATGATGAATCAAAATAAGTTTTTACTTTCAGAAAATAGGAAAGGAACTATTGAAATCATATTAAATATTCTATTAACGTAGAAAGTAAATGAAACACTCGTGAGCTTCGTGACGATATTACTGCGATGTTTAATGTAGAACGTGGTAAAGAGGAATGAAATCAACAAACAGGAGCAATCTGTTTTATCGGTTATGATTTATAACTGATCCAGAGCCGGTTTCTTGGAAGAAAATGCACTTACCTACTTTCATTACCGGGATCACTCGACGATCGAGCTCGCTTTCTGTATCATCAATGGAAACATCAGGCGAATGAATGCACAGAAGGAAGGCTTGTTTACGTCGTCCTTCGCAATAGGATTGCAATTTACCATTCAAACAAGACTCGTCTCCAGTCGGGTATAGTTCATTACCAATGTTACTATAACTTGTATGTATTTCATAGAGTGGTTTGTACAACTGGAATTGCATAGTTACCGTAGCTATGTATTACTTGATTATTTTATCAGATATAGTTATTGAAAAGGAATGTGAAATTTATTTTAATTCATGTTGCAATTTACCTGTGTTATAGCCTTTAGAAAGAGGCGCTTGAAATTTAAGTGAAATATAAGAGTTATGTTTTGTTAAAAAAACAGCATCCAAAAATTATGGAATATGTGAAAAGAAAGATGTTTGCCCAGAGATAAGAAGAAAACGCCTTTTTTTCGTTAAATTTATATCTATTTGATATTATAAGTTTAAGCAATACATTTTATTATATAACCTGGTATTATTTTTATTTCATTCAGAGGATACAGTTATAGAGATCTAATAATTAAAACAATCTTGATGTCTAATCATATAATCATATGAACTATTATCTATATCATTGTACGATAAAGTATTTGTGAAGAAATTTCTCCTTTATTTTAGCTTTCATTTGTGAAAAAGATAAAGGAAATTTTACCAATGAATCGCTTTATACCTGATCAGTGGTTAATTTCTCGGACCAAATATTTTTTCTTAATGCTTGAGAAAGTGAATATACCTAATTCGTTATAAGCTGCATTTTTATTTTATCTACAATTTGATAAACATACGTTAAATGTTTAACGTTTGAGTAATTACTCCAACTAATTAATATTAAGGTACTAATAAGTATTACAGCTTCAAACAACTAAGAATTTAATATCCTGTTATTTATAAGCGCTCATGTATTCTTCATTTCCATTTATAAAGTAAACTTTTTCAAGTAATAGTGGATACTTAAAGTGAATAAGAAACGAGTATAAGACTTATGTAAATTTTCTGACATTATTAGCGAAGTTTATGAAATTAATAGAAACAAAATTAATATCGCCTCTCGTCCATTGTCGCACATATTATTTTAATCATCTCGTCATATTTTATATATACGAACATATATACCATTATGATCTATATGTACATAGCAATATTTTCTTACATGACGATAAACCGATTTAGCAGTTACTCAGCTGGCCGTCTTAGAACTTTCCAAGGGGAAAGTTCTTTTCACGAGACTGTTTTCGCGTTCACAGTTGCAAGAGTTGATTTACAATTTCATACGATATCTTTGTTTCCTTATCTTTGTTTCTTCCAGCATTATATAAAAATTCCAAACGTTGTTTTTGATGTATGCAATTATTCTTAAAAAGCACAGTAGTTTTGTTAATTGCTGAACGCTAAAAACTGTAGGTACGTTAATCTTATCTGAAATTTCTCTCGTATCGAAATCGTATATTTTCTTTTGGCACTAATTATATCAAGACTCGCTAAATTGATTTAAAAGGAAACAATTAGAAACGTGGTACCTTTTATGTTAATTCTATTTTAATATAGATATAATTACAATGGAAAATTATAAAATAAGACTAAATGAATATTTATAATCAATATAGCGATCTACTAATTTAAATAATCAGTCATCAAATCACATAAAACGATACTTTTCATTAATAGAGCTCATCTTATACTTCGTTTACTAAATGATCGATACGAAGAAAGTAACCAAAACCCTTTAACAAAAGCACGGCACGTACAATTGCTGAAAAAAGTACCTACTCTCTACTTGATCATTCATAGACTCGCTATTGCTGTCATAGATGAATGTTTGTTAAACATGTAAGCCGCTATAGCGTGTTGTCACTCATTTATGTGAAACTCTAGTCAACGTCGGGTCACGAAAGCTTGCATCAACCAATCGACGATTTCAACGACGACGATAAATTCCAGCAAAGTAGGAGGCGGGTTCTTGTAAGTATGGGCTGCAATGTTGAAACTCACGGGCACATTTTGCGTGACTCGCTTAGACTATAACGAACATCGGCCCAGCTACGTATTTCTCGTATCACCGGTCGATACAGTTTCCCTCGGCTAACGAGCGACAATGCCTTCACGTAACTTCGCCAGCCAGTCGTTCCGCGATCGTCATTCGTCATTGTCAAAATTCCAATGCAACAGCCAGCTAAACGTTGAACAGTGGCGAGGAACGCGGAAGGAAGCTCACGCATAATATTTTTGATAATGGTAGCTTTCTACAGAGCCCAAAGTCAGTGACTCGACGTGTGGGTGGATATTATTATACACGATGATGCAAGCTACGAATCTTCATACAACGTTACACCTGTGTCGCGAACGTGATAGCTGTAACCTCGTTGCACACAGAAGAAGGTCAATGCACATGGAGTAATCCTCACCTCGAAGTGCATCATGACATGATCGTTTGGCACGTTGCCAACGCCATTGTCTGTAATTTGTCCTGTAATCCTTAACGCTATGTTCATACTAATGCTTCCCTTTGTAAACCTCTCTGACGCGTTTAATTCGATGTTATGCATTGTTTCTGCGACATGTTATTTGTAACGTTACGTATCTATTACAGCATTGTCCAAGGTGATTCGATTAGAGGAGCCAGAACAATTAAAGGAAGAATTTGAGGATGGACTGTCGGTACGATTGGTAAGTCGTATATGTAACGTCACGTAATAAATATAAGGCAGAATTATAAAGTTGCTTTTTCCATACGTCACGAACATTCAATCTTCGACTTTGAAGTCTATAGGAAAGAAAGTATGAATGTAGTTGATCTACAGGATATGTGTTTTATTGAGATTTTAGAGACATAAATTCCTGTTTTCTTGACATTGATACCTGCCACGAATATGAGATATAGTATGCAGTATAGTATAAAATATGAAGGATAGTACTATGCATATACTATGATTTCAATAGCATAATTCGTATAAATAACTTCTCAATGTCTATGATATGAATATAGTAATAAATAGCATTACTTGCTAAAATTTGACAACTAAGGTTCAAAATTAGAAATTAAGGAATTACTATCTGGTTTCTAGAAAGTTCCTGCAATGCGTGTGATATTGAATGATTTTAAGCTTTCGTAATAAATAGAATCAATCGATTAATCCTATTATCATCATCTTCTTGAGTATAATCGTTATAGAACATTGGAAAGGAAACACAATTTTCCTTCTCTTTTTTTAAAAAAAAGGTACCAATGTGAAATTTGAAACTATGATGTACCTTCTAAAAATATTTCAGACAATACGTAACACGTTAAATGTACCTTACAATGATATTCGTTGCAACAGAAATGAATATTCATGCTTCTAAAAAAAATACAATGGGATCATATTTTTCTTCGAAATCTTTTGAATGGGTCGCTCTTTCATCGAGTTAAACTCCGTGAATTACTGTATACGCGTATTTCTTGAATGGTTCAAAGAATAACCGGTGTTGAGACATCAAAGGAAATGTCGTTGTAGCGTAGAAAACTAGTAAATTGCAACAAAAGGACGCGTCTGGGAACGTACGAATTTCGGTGGTAGAGATCCGACAGATAAAATAGAACTTCATATTGCTTTTAAGCTTGTGCGCCTTGTGAAAAAGTAACTACAAATTCTATTCTTTAGTTTGCGCGAATTTCGTCATTTTACTAATCGCGGAAAGATAGGAACGAGTCGACGCGAGTGAATACTCGCCTTGCAGAAACGTAATGCTGGTTGCCATAACTGCAGGCTGCCAGCTTGATCATGTAGAATGTAGCGTGATTACCAATGATCCGATGGTAACTGGAATCTTGATGAATGATAGAAGTATAAATTTTTTTCCTTAATCTCATTACAGTACGTTGAATAGTGTATTATATGTCCAAATTTGAAAAAAAACCAGAGAAATTGAAAAAAATTAAGTTTCAGGTATAATCTATATTCAAACTTATTTTACTTCGTTCAAAATATTGTATATCTGTATTTTTTGTCGACGTGCAATAAAATTATTGGATTTTACATCTAATTAATCAATAAATTAATACGACATTTCGAAAAAATGAATGGAATTTAAATACATTGAACTGCAATTTCTTTGAGTTTCGACCAGTCCTTGATAATAGAGTATATACGTGTTCTACACCAATTAAAGATTTTACAAAATTATCGTATGCATATGTACGGAAAAAATATTACAACTTTATCTATAAAAATTTTGTGATATTAAACAAGTAAATATAAGAATATTTCTTATTTAAGTGCATTTCAATTTCGTCAAAAATTGTTTACTACGTCATTTTGGGAAATTTTTTGGAAATTATTTATAACATTGGTAAACTTCATTTCTTGCTCCGTATTAATAGAGAAGGAAAAATATAGAAATAATACAGAAAGAAATACCTGAAAAGAAAAGTGATCCAAGTTGAAAAAACTGAAAGCGTAAATTCCGTGAGTGCTGTTATTTTCTACCATTATTTTCTGCCACAATTTAAGAATTAATTCCCGGAACGAGGTAAATTTGACTTATACATCACTTTCACACTCGTTCTCACGCAATTGCTGCTCTACAAATACAATCACCAGATCCGCTTTTATTTTACAATCTGTCGTAATATATGTATATATCATACTGTGCCATTATTATGTATATGTATAGTTCAAGCGAACCGACCGTCCTTTATGTCGAAGAAACGCGAAGGTCGATGTATAAATTTCGTAACTAAAATTCCAATTGGCGAAGTTCCGGTACAAACTTGATACAGTTCAAGCTTGCCGGTTACCTTCTCTTATTTTTAACATAGAAGGAATAATCTGAAAGGTCGTTTGTTGCGACTGGTTATGCGAGTTTGAGTGATGGGGAAACAGGAACAATTAGAAAGTTGAAGGGTATAGTTTTAATTCGATCTAAGTTGGAAACGTTTATTAATATTTCTTACGCCTCTACTATCTCCATTACAATTATTAACAAAATTAAAACGAAACATTTACCTTCAACTTGTGTAAATTATATGATGAGTCGTGGGTGAAAATACTTCGAATTTTCATTGAAGGGCGGTATATCAGAGTTACGATTATAAAAGGTGTTGCGTTGGCCTCGCGATTTATTCCAATCTAATTTACCTTATAATAGTATAATTAAAATATAATATAATAGTAAGCGTGCTGAATTTTATTGTGCAGTCCCGTGAGACACGAACTCGAAGACACAGCTTGACAAAGTGAGGGTCTCCTTGAAATGAAATTGTAACGGTACACTTATGACGCGTGTGCAAGCTGCGTTCTCTAAGACTAAAACCAGCACGGAAGCCTACCGTGGAATGTGGAATTTTTATTTACAACATTTTTACAACCTTCCTTACACACAGGGTTAATGATTTTGACAGGGTTTTACGTGAAAAGGCTATTCGCGAAACGGAAATGAATCCTTGACCTTTCGAAATCTCTCCTTAGAAGGTCCTGATTGGAGAAATAAAGTTTAAAAAAAAAAAAAGGATAAAATGATTCCATTCGATATAGGTTCGTTACTAATAATTATTCTGAACAGATACTTAGAGATCATTCTTTACATTTCCACTGCACGTTTCATCAAACATGCTTATCACATTTGATTCCAATGGCAAGAATGGATTCGTACCTTCATCGAAAGAAACAAAAGTTCGACTCGGTAGGCAGCCATGACAGCGATTTGCTTATTACCGAAGAAAAACTCAAGAACCTCCACCTTATTCTCTTATTTTACAAAAAGAAAAAAAATATCAATAAAGAAAATGGAAACAATAATCAAATTATCGATTTCGATTCAATTTTCTCGCTGGATTGCAATGTACCTTAAATTCTCGATATTCTCTTCGGTAATAATCGACGCGCGACGTACGAATCACAGTGCCACCCATCGTCACCGATGGGCCACGCCGCGATCACGGCGAAAAGGGTGCGCCATCGAAGCATCGCGTCTTCAGACAATACGGACAGATCAAAACGCACGGGGACCACCCTGACGAACACGGGAGGGACTAGAGGATCTAGTAATAACCGAAGCTGATGTCGTGCAACGGTGGTGCGACGCCCTGTGGCAAAGCATAATCCCTAGCTAATTGATCAAGGATGCCGCCGCTTTGGCTACGAGGTTGTGGCTGGGAACGGTGTTCTTGAACAGGAGCAGGGCCAAACTGGGCTGGTCCCTGATTATACAATTGAGATGGCGGCGCTGGTTCTTCAGGTTGAAGGAGAGTGGTTTGTTTAGTGAGGGGGGATTGAGGAGCAGCAGGCGTGAAAATTGGCGGTTTCGGAAGACTTGGCTGCTGTCTGGGCGCCAGTTGCGGTGAATAGACGGCTTCGGTGTGTGTTTGGGGCTGTTGGTAAGCTGGCTGTCCGTATTGAATCTGTTGAAGGGGTGCAGGGCGAGGTGCTGGCGCAGGCGCGACTGCTCGAAGTGGCGCAGGTCTGGCAGCCGGTTGTTGGTATTCCTCTTGGTAGTTTTGTGCTTGCAGAGCTTCCTTGCTGGTGGTGTCGTCGACCAGAGTCGGTGGTGCAACCGTGATACCCTCGCCAGCGGGTTGGAAACCGTATTGATTCGCTCCATATTCGACTACACGTACTTTGCCGGTGTCATCGACGAATCCGTATTTACCTTTTACCTCTCCGGTTGGTAGTTTCGTCTCGATCTTAAAAGACCCATCCGCTCCTTCGAATCCGTACGTGTACGAGCCGTCCTCGTTGTGCCTGTTGATCTGCTTCAGGATGGCCACCGGGGTTGGTTTCGGGGTTGTGGGGCCAGCCGATTGCCGATTTGGCGCCGAATTAGCGGCATAACTTCGGGGAGTCGGATGAGTCGGTCTTGGAGACTCGTATGCTGAGTATTCGTCTACGTAGTTGGCATCTGGTTGCTGGTATTGCTGAGCCGATACTACTAGTATGGCAGCTACCAGTAATAGTACCTGGAAGAATTAAAATGTTGTGTTTGATCGAAAGCAGTGCGAAGATGTAATTGATTGTAGAAAGCTACGTTACGATATAATTCATTTTTATTCGAATATTTGATATTCCGTAATTTTATGACAGAATGCGTGCGAAAGATATACACAGTGTTAGTAAATTATTGGCGTCGTCGTTCTTAATCGTGCCTTTCCAATCGATCACTCGTATCTTGTAAGTAGATCATAAAGATCATTACTGCAATTATCGAAACATCTACTACTTCCGCTATTACTTTCTGTCCTAGAATATGGTTATATTTCGCGGAAAAATGTTGTTACACAAGTATTGTAAATTACTCCATAACACAATCGCTTTTCGTTTCAACGAATCAGTCTAACCAGCACGATATTCGATCGATAACTATGGTCCATTAAAAAAGATTCTGTAATAGAAATATTTTCCAATCTTTCTTGCTTGCAATTCATGTTTCGCATAATTTATGATTACATAGTCGAGACGTGTCTAGCGAGCAACGCCGATACCACCGTAAACTTAATCTTCATGCGGTCAGTATCCTGGAAAGTATTACAGAGCTGTTAATCTGAGACTTCATAAACCGTAATTGTTCGCAGAAAGGTCTAAACGCAGTGATGCATGACCCTCCGGGTTACCAGAACCTTAACCGCCAGACGTGACTTTATTACACCACCATCGAGTAGATAACCGCATTCGAAGGATACCGGATTCTTGACGTCGACTCGTTATACACGGTAAAAGTCTCGATCGCCGTTGTATCGGCGGAAGGTGAGCGCGACAAGCAATAAATGCAAGTGTTTTGCCTGTATTTATTCCTCCCCGTGGAGATGTACACGATTGGTAAATCGATCATCGTAAATTACACGCCATTCGCCGACTTTTACCGCTTCCATCTGCGTAACGCACTTCCTGCAGTTCTGCCCGAATGGCCACGAACGAGAAACGCTTACTATCGTCACGCATACTGTTCGACATGACTCCTGAACGTGTTCTTGTTCGGCGTAGCTCATTATATAATGTCTTTCTTCGAACGAGTAGGCGGCAAAAAAATACCGATACCGCCCGTGTACGCTCTCATAATTTTTCGAGTAGCATGGAAAACGATCGAAAGGTACTTCCGAATTATAATGTAATAACGCGGTTGTACGTCGTTGGTGACTATTAGTTGCGTAATGGTAATTGTAACGGGTACGCGATATTTTTACGAGCGAATAACTATCTCCGTCGAATCGCGCGAATTACGACCATGAGGCGACCAGATTTCTCCCGTGTTCGGGACGTCGATCACACATAAAGGTCTGGATCGAGTGATTGCTCGGAACTAACATTTATCTTTCGCTCGCCTTACGAAACCGCCGAGCAACGTGTCTGGTCTATAAGCTATCCTCTATATCTATCAAACTCTTGCCAGACGTCACCGAATTATTCTGTCAGCTTTAACGAGTCAAGGTTTTACGAGATCCAGCCGCGGTGCACTAGTAATGCACAAATCACAAGCACAGTTCCGTCACGATGAAAAACGATCACATCACACGCGAGACTGAAATTTTTGCAGATGATAAAGCGACGAACGATAGTCACGATGATGCCGATGATTTACAATGACCGGTAGAGAGCACGCGATTTGGAAGAAACTTTGTCAAAATCTTGGCCCTCGAAGGGTTCGTTAACGAGAAACGATGACGATGGTGACGCACTAAATACGTACCGTCGCGACCGTGCGCATTGTGTTCCAGGTGGTTGGTGTGTTAGTGTGTGTGAATGTAAGTAGGCAGCGAGGCTAGAGTACCAGCGGTTGCTCGAACTGAGGCCCTCATATACCTTACTGGGGTCCCCCGTTCCTACCCCCCTCTTGCCCTCTATACTCCTGTTAGCTCTGGGGGACTTTCACTATCTATTCGACTCCTGTATATACGGCCGCCTTGTCTCGTTACAGCACCTTATATCCCCTAAATATTCCCCACCAGACTAGCCCCGGTTCTCGAGAATCTGGAAAATCGATCGCAACGTGGACCGATCAACAACTTTGACGCCACGTATATGTATTTTATATACGGCTAAATAAGGACTGCATTCCGCTGCCTCTCCATATTTTTCTCCATTTGGGAAGACTGGTTAATTGAGATTTTTTTTATTACTTCTAATGAATTATAATATTCGTCAAGGAAAGCAACAGCATGTAGAAGTTACGGTTTCTGGTACTTTTTCGAATTGTTCTTCAGATTGTTGAAATTGAGAATTTGATCGTATACAGCGAGGAGGAAAATTTCCCTAACATTGTTCGCTTTATGTACTAAATGTAATATTTTTAAGAATTCTAACTAGTATTGCATAACTATATTATGTAAAATAGTGTTTATTTCATGTACTGTTTTCTTTTACTTGTTACGCTCTTGTGTTCGATATTAACTATAATTCTAAATAAAATTAACGCAACTCTTCAAATTTCACTTTTGCAGGGATCTATCTGTCCGGAGTTTTCCGCCTACCATAGTAATTAATTGGTGCCTGTAATTATTTGGTGCGTCGGTGTTCATAGATAAGAAGCGGCAAGGACTGTTTAGACGTTGGGTTTTCGAGCGAGAGAATGGATCCAATTTGTCCCAGTGTCCTCTTATATTACCGTTGCAGTAACTCGTATACGGGACACGTTGCCCGGCAGGTTGTTCTGGTTTCTCGTCACTCTTGAAAATCATTCTTAAGTTCTCGATTGGACTACCGATCTAGCGTTCAACAATTTTTATTGTCTGTCTCAAACCTTTCACTGTATGCCTGATTCCTGCACGATCGGTCACCGTATGTGTCTTATTACGGTTGGTATCGGTATATCTACTTCGAATTTAGTGTCTGAAACGCTCAAGGTGTTTATCGATGGTTTGTCGATGGATGGTTTGAATTAAGTTCACAGTTCTACGGGAATGGAATTTTAGAAATCTGCGTATTGCGTCGCGATATAGTCACGAAATTCGGGAACTTTTTATTTTAATTGAAGTTGATATAAGAACGTTGTGAACATAGAATTTTTGCTTGATTCTGTAAGTTTGCTATTGTACTAGTACGATATATGTTTTATAGTTAATACGCCTAGAAATTTGGTCTATTAGAATAGCAATATTAAAAGATGGTATTGTAGCAAAATTTTTGTAAATATAATATTAATAAGTAATATTTTAAGTATTTTTACGCATAAGTATCAAGTGTTATAAACATTTTAGCTAAATGAAGCATCTTTATTACTTCTTATACAAAATGAGCTTTTTGCATTATGACGAATTGCAATTAAGTTAGAAATAGAAATAAGTTCGGAATATTATATAATCATTCGTAGCCTTCTATTAAATATTTATCACTTAAATATTATATTTTGAAATTCAGCAGAGGTTGTTTACTTATAAGCGCTTCACATTCAACGATATTTTTGCTTTAGATTAATAAATAGTTAATATTAATAAATATTTTAATACAGTATTTATAATGCAATTATTTTAAATTCTAGTTAACCAACTTTCTACAATTTATTATGTGTCGCTATTCACGCATGAATATATGTATTAGTTTGCGCCATATTTTACGGATATCCGCTATGAATATCTTACAATGCGATTGCAGTTTTAAAGTTTGCAATCCTTCTTCCGATATGATATTAATAATAACACAAAAGTAATATTCGACACACGAAGTTGTTCAGCTACGGGTTTCTAAGGTGAAATTATTATGTAAAAGTGGCGATGTAGATATCGAGGTCACGCTACAGAAATTATACCTATAGCCACTGAATGAAATAATTTAACGAATGCACTTTTACCATGAATACCGGTACCAAAATTTATTCATGTTTCTATATATTCTGGATTTATCCGATACTGGGTGAAAAATATTTCACCACGAGAAATTTGAAATTTTGTCTATGTTGCTTCGTTAACTCTCTGAGTTCTGTAATTCCAGTTACTCGTGCACTATGATATTAACATATGAATTTGCATAAATATCTGCAGCTTATTAATTATTTTATATAATATATTAAAAATTTCGTATTTGATACGAATGAATGAAATTATAGTTTAATAGCTCTTTATTTAAGAGGTACCATTCTTTTGTATACAAATTTTTACTTACGGTTTGAATAACTTTGATATAAAGAATACCTTAAAGTAGCTTTAATTATTATTTATTTTTAAATTTCTTATTGATTTATTATTGTTCTTCTAAAAATATAGTATAGTTGGATATTATATTTTAAGCACAAACTACATAATTTAGAACTGTTTAAGAATCGAATAGAATAGCAGTGGTAAAGATATTGTCTCTTACGTATATATACTTAGCATGTAATTCATTGAAGACAATAATCATTTATCCTTCAGCTTTCTTTAAGTGAAAAAATTTCAAAGTTCAAATGTCGTTCAAGCACTACCGTTAGAAGCAGTGTTGCCTAGTCAGTTGTCACTATATAATGACTTACAATTAACCAATGGAAGTCTGTGGAAATTAGAAAATATATTTAAACATCGTGATTGTTAAATTAAGAGTTTTCATTCATTAACATAATGATTTTATGTAAATTTGAAAATCTATTGTTCGAAGCGTTGAAACGCAAGAGAAGCGTTTAAAGCGATAATCGTATGAAAAATTTACGCGAAATTCGTAGACCATATAGCACGATACTTAATTTGTATAATATCCTAAAAATAACAGAATGTTAATCCTTTGACAACGTAATAAAGTACCGAAGAAGTTAGCACGGAAGATCTAGAAAATAGTTATTGGTCGAAAATAAGTTTTAGATAAAAAAGTAGACGTTTCCAATTTTTATACGAAATAGGTACTAACAATTATGTTACGCAAGATGACATTTAAGATGTGAAATTTATAATAGCTATCTACTACATTTGATGATTTACTGAATTACATTCAGACTACATTGTTATAGAGCTAAAATAAAATCTCATTAAAACATAGCATCCATTCTCGTAATAATTCATTTTATTTACTATCTATTGCTTTACCGTTTCAATGGTTCCTCATTTTATGATTACTTTGATTGATGTATTAATTTTATCAATTTTTAACGATTTTCCGTAATTTACATAATCGGTTAAATGATTATGACATCGTTTTGGCTAATAGCGAATAAGAGACTGTGCTTGATCGTGGATCGTAGACTAGTTAGACATTTATGGAATAAAATGAGACAGAATAAACTAGCTAGCACGCGTTTAATCCTTAATTATAGTACTGTCTGTAACGTTACTTTCGATCTTGTAAGAATAATTACGCCAACGAAGTAACGTCCATATAATCAATTCGATAGCTAAAATCACGTGTCAAAGCGCACGTGTTGCTTCTCCGGTAATAACGATGCGATGGTAAACTTGGTCGAGTAAAGATGTGTAGAACGTGTCTTTAACCTAGTTATCGGCTACTGAGAAATAGAAGGTTTCAAGATAAAATAAATAATAATAATCGAATAATACAAAAATTGCCCGTATAAGACAAAGAAGCATACCTTTTTTATTATGTTGTATCGTACACATTTGTTCTCTGAAACTTTACGAATGATATGCAAATTCACTACTATTTCTTATTTACTACGATGTTCATGTTTTATATTTCCATGAATTGATATAAGGAAATGGAACCTAACTAGGTCCCATAAAAATTTCGTAAAACTATATATAATTTGCCAAATTATTTCATTACATATAGTTCTCACATTATATTGGCGCAAAAGGATCCTGGTATTTTTGGAATTCCTTGGAGTAAAAATCTTCGCGACATTGATAAGGGAAAGGGAAAAAGAGAGCATCGGTTCTATCGGTTATCACCTTGAAACTGACCGAACGCAAGGTTGAATCGCGATTCGGCAAAACAAAGCTCGGCCTTTAAAACCGAGCTTGATACTCGTCGTTTTCACTTGACTTTTGCGAAATGCGCAATTGACCGCCTTGGTTTCCGCCGTAAAATTAGCGGTCGATCGGCGTTTTGTAACTTTCTATTGGCACGCTGCTCGTTAGATTCGCGGTTGATCGATATATTTTGTATACCTGACGACTCGCTTCCGTAATTTCTCCCGAACGTATAATTTCCAATAATCAAGTTTCTGGTGTTTAAGCCTCTCGTGAAAATTAATTTGTTTATCGCTGTTGCTAGAAAGTCGTACGAATCCTCGTTGCTAATCTGAAATGTAATACAGACTATCGCAAGAACTAGAGACGAGCTACTGTGAATTTTTACAAGCAAATTCGTTTTACATTAATTGCGTGAAAATAATAACTTTTTTTCTGCATGAATTTCTACATTGTATATAAAATAGGAGGTTGGAGAAATATTTTCTTATATCCGTTGCTTCTGCTTTGGCGTATGTGTATCGATTAATTAGATATAAATATATTAGGTTTGTTAGAGCTTAAAAGTGTTTTAATTTGACGTCAATGTTTGTAATGTATCATATGTTAATGTGATTTTAATTTCAAGAACTGAGACTTCCTTAACCAAAAGATGATTCATTAAATGTGCAAGTACTTTTTGGATTCACTGTAAATGGAAAGGATGTAATGAATATGTAGACTGTATAATGATAGTTTAATGAGAGGTAATCATTTTTATATAATTTCCTTTATACAGCAATTGTCCAATTTCACCATGTTAATTTCTTCTCGCCAGTTTATGTAACGTTTTAAGTAGGTAATGTGTTTTACTTTTTTTTAATGATGCAATCTCTTTTGCGATAACTGTCATAATTTCGTTTTACTTTTGAATAAGATGTTCAAAGAATCTCTTTCTTTTATATTTCGTAGCGATGAATAGTTTTACGTTCTGATAAATAGAACATCTTTTCTTCTCGAATATATTGTCCACAATCAACAACAGAGCGAACGTTATAGAAATTAAACGTAGTCACATTCTTAAATTCCCCATATCATTTCGTACTATTCTCTAAAAATAATTAAGAACTCCCAATTTGGAATAAACGGACAATTTATATAGATTAACTTTCTTTTATATAAGCCATGAGTCTTCAATACGTATAAGTACTTACGTAAGCATACATTGATAGCCTGCAAATACATCTAACCGCTTAATTAATGAATACAAAGGAATAATACAAATCGAAATCATAGAATACCACGTGACTCTTTATAATAAATACTATATCATACCTAATACAAGTTTTGCAATATCCTTAACTCGTTTCAAAGTACCAATATGAAATTCATTCGTAGAAAGGCAGCGACATTAAGAATTAGCATGAAACAATTAACTTCAATACAGCAACGTCTATTTTTCTAAATTGCCCCGTAATCGCCATTCTCGAACAATGATCGACCTCAATCACAATTCCCACGTAAATCTCTGAGTAACCCATCCACATCCCTCGTATGAATTATAATAACCCGTAATCGTATTACGTGTTGGTAAGAAAGGCAGAAATGAGCCGGCGTGTCTTCTCTTTCCAGGCATAATAAAATTGCGTTTTCAAGGTTCGTCGAAAGATTCCATTCGTTGCAATTTAAAGCTGGACTTTCAGCGGGCGTGCACCTCGCGATTAAGAATCACAATAATTACCCGCCAACGACCCAGATTACATACTCCTTCGCGCGACTTTATTTTACCGATGACCTGTCTGTATGCCGCGTTCTCAATGCCAACCGGTGAAAGGGAGATTGGCCGGTCAATTTCGTGTGTCCACCGAGGAACAAGCAAGTGCGCTGATTCCTTTCGGCCTCTTTTAACTGGCTGAATTGTGCCAGTTGATCTGTACAGTTGGCGCCAGGGCACCACCTTCGCCTTCAGAATGCCGTTTAACTTATTAGGGATCAAGCTTGTTTACCACTGTACAATTTTATATATATAAGGAATTTTATTAGAATTACTTTATTTGATGGACTTTGTAAGATAAGCGTGATAGTAAGGTATAAGATTATGGAACTTTATAGAAAGGTATGGAATTTACTATTGCAGTTATCTTTACAGTAAAATATAATTTTGTAGAAAATTGGTAGAATCTTTAGTATTTATTAAAGTATTTATTAAGTGTTAAGTATGTATTTCTATACATGTTGAATTTTATATTTTCATAAACGCAACATTAATGGGAAGCATAAATAAAGTAGCTTATGTTTTATTTTATCAAGATAATAACTAGATAAAAGTAATGGATATTTAATGAAAGATAGTTTCTGTATTAAAGAAAAAAATTGTTTATCATGGCGCCATAAATATTTTAATTCTTTTTAATTTCATAAGATTGTTAAATTTAGGTGGAAGGAGAAATTGCATTGAAGAAAATATTATTCGCGTATTTGGAGTTTCCTTTTCCAATTATAACATTGGAAAACAGAATTCTACAATATAAATTGATTTAAAAATTTTCCAAATGAAATGTTAGGCTCTTAAACTTTTTTTATTTTTGGACATAATTTATGTTTCGGTACAAATACATATTTTATGCATCTTTAGTGCCTATACGTGTAAAGTTAGTCAATCCATTGTTGCTAAATTTATATTATGAGAAAGCTTATTCAAATAGGTCAGATATTTCCAAGTTGATATTAAATTTCATGGAGAATGTGTCTTCTTTCAGGAGAAGGTTCTCCATATGATGTAATCATATACGGAGTGATTCATAAAAAATTGTCCGGGGTACAGTTACATACAGGGCAAAAATCGAAATAGAATATTCATTATAGAAATATTTTGTGTAATAATAATGCAAGGAGAATTATACAAGAAAGTAGTCATGTATTAATTACTTTATAAATAATTATACATACTTTTATGTATAGTTCTGAATTATTAAATACAATTTTTTTCTACTCTAAACTAGTAAATAAAACTTTACTTACGTAAATGAGAGAAAACAATTTTTTCAATTTAAAATCATATCAGGGAGAACGTACTGAATTATTTCAGCCTCTTAGCGGTCAGATAGGAATGCGATTTAGAGCGGAAACATTGCGGGTGGTGCAGAGGCTTCCGGTAGAATCCAAGAGAAAGACTAAACTGTTTTAACATGCAACATGGAACGATATGACTTGTTGGAAGGTATGCAAGGTCAGTCCAAATTGCAAACTCCTGCCTTTCACGTGTCACTCTTTTCGAAGCTATCCTATGAGATTAAATTAAATGCGGTAGATCCTTTATGGTACTTGACAATTTCCATAGGTAATTGAGCGTACGAAGATGTAGAAGTCAATTACTAGATTACATTGGGATTATTCATTCATGAACTCACATTGTCGGATATTTTAGTGTTAATGATAACCGACGTTGTATTATACATCATTGATGTGAATAATTCGATCACTATCGTGCGTTACCAATTTATATTTTTGTAATTAAGTATTCATCACGTTCTGGTAATGATAATACAATGATTCAAGATTATCGCAATTTGTATTGGAGTATGTACAGAGATATTCAAGCTTGCGATATAAGATAGCTTAAAGTATTTTAGTATAGTTAACTTCAATTGGAAAATTCCAAAGCGAATTTATTTTTAGTTTATTTCGTCCTCTTCGTCTCATTGATAATAATTCGTGTTAATAAAATAATAAAAACAGTATAAGATTTAATGTACCCTTTGTATTTGTTTTATTGTTCATGATAAAGAACTTCTGAGTATTGTTGAATCAAAGTCCATTGAAAGAAGAATACTAAGGAAAAGAAATAATTACCCATTAATTCTAGCACTAATTATTTATTTTGCAACATGGCGTGCTGGATATTTATTACATTGAAGCACAAGGTTTTTTATTCTATAAAATCTGAAATATTTATTATATTAGTATAAACTCTGGCGCCTCCTCATATGTATCTCCTCGATAATGTTTCAGATACACGCATACATGTATTCAAAGAATTTTCATTGCTTTCATAATTTGCAGGTGTTCTACTCTTCTACACTTCAGTTTAATGATAAAAAGAATTACAGCACGCAATGGCATTATACTTTTTAATTGAGCCATATAAAATCAAATTGGCACGCACAGAAATCAGATCAAAGTTATTTAACATTTCAAAGGAGTATTGCAACAATTTTTTTATCGAGTTTCGATTGATCTTGTTTTCACTAGCATTCTTTTCAGCAGACAGCCTTCTCTAATTGACCATACTCCACTTTCTATTTCTATGTAACAATCCGAAACGTTATTACATCCACTACGTGTTACTAACAACGTGATCACGTTCGACCAAAACTGAAGTTATTATTACGAAGACACGATTAAGTGATGTTACATGCGAGATTGAGAAATTCTTTTCTGGCTCGAGCTACATTTCTTGTATGTAATTAATAATAGGAATTATAAGCAGAATTAAGACAATATCTAATTATTAATTTATTCTTTTTGTTCAAAGTAGATATTCAGTAAGTCTGTCGTGAAATCTAAGAATTGCTTGATGAATTAAAAAGTTGAAGATATATTAAATATTTTTCTGGGACTGATTAAAAAGATCTAATGCCATTATTATCAATATTAAATTAATATTACTCCATCTTGCGATTTAACATTAATAATTGATCATATTTTATTGTAACAAGTATCTATAACTTCCAATATTTTTTTATCTTTTTATTGTAATTTTGACTAGTTTATTAATCATCTCTGTTATACCATCGATAATGCGCAGCTCTTTTTATCGTGTCTAAACTTTGTTTGAAAGCATAATTTTCTGCCCTAATCAAATTGATAATTATCCGCAGTTAAAAGTTTCCATATATGTTGCATTAGTAAGTATAATACACCAGCAAGTATAATAAATTAATCATTTGAAAGAAGAAACATCTGCCATAAATATCAAAACTAACTTGTATCGTTTTCCTGATTATACAAACAATGTATTTTACAACCAATTTAAAAATAATGAATAAATAACGTACTACAATCTATGAGAAAGGATACGACATTTTATTCTAGTATAATCGTTCCTCATAAAATTAATGTATTATGTCTAAAATGTCTAAGGAATTTTATTTGATTACCTGTTCAGAATAGTAACGAAATTTAAATTCATATTGAACCAGTCAGTCAGGAAATTAATATTCTACACTACACTATGCCGCGACAACTTTCGCGAATGAAGTTTTAAGAAAAGGAAGAAACAACAGAATTGTAAAACCAAATAATAATTAAGTAAATGGACAATTTTGATATTGGTTTGGCTTTCATCTCTTGACCTTTAAAGTTTATTGAGTATATTTTATCGTTCATACTCTTCTCCTATAGTTCTAGATTCTGTCAATCGAAAATCTTAATCGAAATAGACAGAATTTACACAACATACCTCTAAAGAGAGCAGCAATGGATTGCTATAATCGTGACTATGAACGAATATTCCAAGGATTTCGAAGACTTTGCACTCTTATGAAACATGGCGATAGCAAAACTATTCTCACGTACGAACCGAATAGATTATTTCTCCGACATGAGAAACGTCCATGAACGCATTGTCCTATCTTTACGGCCAAACAATCGCTTCTCGTTATTTATGGAAGGCCAGAGTGTATAAATTCTTAATCACGCGAATAATCCGATAGCGTTCCTTTTATGACAATGCGTGTGGTACACTTGTTTCCATTTTTCAGTCTCTCACGTCCCGTGTTTCACGGACATCTTGATGCACCATAGCTGTGTGAAAATATCCACGTAATTAAATGGTAAGAACAGAGTACACGTGCGAAAATTTGATGCGAATCGATAAGTTGAATGAGGAAAATTACTCGTCGATGTTTCCAATTTATCGAATCGATCCACTACTGTATAATTGAAGACTATCAGCAAGGAAATGATATTTCTTTTTGCTGAGAACTGTTAATTGGAATAACCATTTATGGAAAGCTATTAATTACATTAATCAAAGTGTTTTAATCGACGGAAGTATCGATGAGTACGTTTTTATTCATATTTTATAATATTATTCGCTGATTCGATATGTTTCAGTATATTTTCGATACATAATGCTAACATATGTTGTGTAATAAATGTTAGAGACATCTCAATCGGTAGTCGTGTTTTATTAGTTTCGGTTTGATATTTTATTAAAGAGAAATTTTATGTTAGCGTATAAGATTTAAATAAAATTTTATCGTTATAATATGACACTATTGTAAAGATAAATTTTAATTATCGTGGTAATTCAAATGTTACGGAGTTTTCACATAAACGTAAAGCTTAATATAATAATTCCTCGAAGGAATAATTCATGAAAGAAGTTTAAATAACGACAAACATAAACCTAGTTAGAAATCAAGATCCTTAATAAAATTCTAGAGAAAATATTCCGAGTATAATTGATCGATCATCCGCAAATCACGTCGAACGAAACTCTTCTAGTTGGATAATAATAATTACACATTGATAATAGAAAGACGAAAATCGTGCATGTGCGTGACGCGAGTAAAGGAAAGCGAGTTTTAAAGATATCTGGCTCGACAAACTGTGGCACCACGCCTTGCATCAGAATGCCTTGAGAGTGAACGCGGAATCGTAAAGCTGCGTACGAGCATATCGATGAAACACGCACCGTCGTGCAGGAAATAAGTCTGCCTTGCCGCCCGTGCTGCCTTTATCTTTCGTCGAATACCCACCGATCTTTTGTTCCTTTTGCATTTTCTATCTTTTTATTCTTATTTCTTTTTTTTAAACTACACCTGTGTCGCGCTTGATAGAGTGGCCGATATTTATTTATAGATACTGAGATTGCGTTGAAGTAGTTTAGCAGAAAGAATGTCTCTTTTTCGTCGCAGGAGTTCCTATCGGCTTATTACGTAAGATATATCTTGCTAGAACAGTAGAAAAGAAAGAGAGTGTAAGAGAGATAGAGTTAGTTCAATATTAGAAAATTATGGTTTATTTGACTTCGAGTGATAGTATTAAATGTTACATGTGTCTGATCCGTGGAAAGGAGAGAGTCCTGTTTTATATACATTAGTGGTTTATTACATTTATTGCATCTTTGTACTGAAAATTTTGCGTATAATTCATTGAACTTCAGCTGATGGTATTAAAAGCTAAACGTCTTTGATTTAGAAAACAGAGCGAGTCCTCTTCTATGTATATTGGTTATTTACTATATTTATCATGAATGTCTTTCATCTGAAAAGAAAGAGATTGTTTTATTTTGTATTGAAACTACTACATATCTACCGAAGCAAGTTCGATATAAACACAAAATTGTTTATCTTATTCGATGTTATTCAGAAGAGACAGAAGAGATGCACTTCATGTCCTAAATACCTACATATAATTAAAATTCCACTATGTATTTATGGACTATTATAAGCATGTGGAGAAATATAGTTCATTTACAAACACTGTACTACCTGTTTCCATGAACATGTTTCTACACGTACATTTACACTATAATGATTGTAAAAAATGCTTACTATACCCTATAAATATATCCTATTAAAACACTTTTGAAATATTTAGATTGAAAGTACAGTAAGAAATAAAAATGGCATGAGCCAGTATATTAAAGAATTGAATTAAAGACAATTTACACGAACTTGAAATTACATATATAAACAAATGAACGAACGAATCTGAACCTTCAACAAGACCACAAACCATATGAAGCCATAACCAAATCCACATACAATTCTCCATTAGATAACAGGATAAACCAGACAGTTTGGTACGAATCCGCGATAACGCAACCAATTAAAGAAACTGTTACACGAAACAGGATTAACTCGCTTTCCATTTCACCTTGCGTAACATACCCGACACTGCCCAAAAGAAAGGAGTTCAATTTTAAACGAAAGCAATGTCTGGCGAGCCGACATCGTGCTCGTACATCGAGCACAGATAGTCGAATAATCTCACGGATATCTAAACTAATCTAAACAACAATGTCTAACAGAGATGCTCGATACGGGAGACGAAACCGATGATATTTAACGTGCAAACTGTATTACATAAAAATCAGTCACAGTGGGTGGGTATTGAAATTCGAAATAAAGAATAGAAGGTCGAAATCGTTTGCATACAGCCTCTTTCACAAATGTTCATTTCTAGCAGAATATGTTTTACTAAAGAATGGTAGATTTTATAATTTAAAATCTATCTTATATATATATATTGCTACAATTTTCGTTTAATTAATCGTTGCCTTGATAATTGAAATTAATTTCCACGTTTGGTATGAAAGCAGCGGATGTCCTAAGACTTTTGAACGCGAATATAAATTCGATAAAGGGCATCAGGATACGCTTCCACGGGAACGATCGCGAAGTAGATCGGCTAGATCGAGAGAAGCCCGAAGCGAGGGCACGTATATTGTGAAAGGTGGGCATGGGCGGTGGTCCGTGGCAGTCTCCACGTATCAGGTATGCGTAACATGCAACTCCATGCGGGACACTTCGAGATCGGGAATAAATGGTTGCACCGGGATGCCGGTTCAATGGTTCCTGTTATACCCACACGCTCGAGTCGCTAGTAATTTCCATTGTCGAGCTTTAACGCCAATCCTCTTCTTAGGATCTCATTTCCTATGCGAAACAAAGAGAATCGACGTGTGAGAGTTCGAAGGTTGATTCGAGTTACCACGCTCTATACACTGTTACCAGCGTTATAGACACTCCCGTCTATAAATCACCAGACGCTTGCCCACTTTGGGCAGAATGATTGTTAGAATGTATAATAGCTTTGACATTATGTTATTTTTAATATTTGACGTAAATGTCAAATTTAACTCATTCGTTTATTTCATTATTCGCTTCGATTAACATCAGTACGTATATTTGAATGACGATGCGACTAATAAGTGACTGATAGATTATTAACTTGTTCAACTAAATTCTAATTAATTAACTGTAGATAAGTATGGCTGAGAAGAAATTAGAATTACCTGCATGTTTCATTTCAGTACACGTTAATTACATTAATTACGGAGATGATGGTTTTATTTGTGTGACTGATAGTTCACGCATAAAGATTGATCTTTCCCATATGTCCGAGTATCTTCTATATATCATGCTTTCAAGTAAACGTCAGAAGAACATGTTTCCGCACTCATTACTTATTGCTATTTTATCATTTCAATTAATCGTCGTTAACTTTTATAACGGTTGAGTGCGGAACATATAGCTTGAAGAGAAACTATAAATCTGTTCGTCCTTCCAAAACTGTTGAATATGTAGCGACATCGATATAATTATCGCTCATATTATATATATATACAATATATAGTCCTATTATTCGATTATTTTCAAATTAGAGAAGAATGTCTGTGATTATCATAAATTTCAAAATCAAAGTAAAATACTAAAACTTCAAAAATTGGAAAAAGATATTAAAAGCAAAATATTAAAAGTTACAATAAATTTTCAAATTAAGAGATACTACCAAAAACAACGATAAATTTCGAAAATAAATTAGGGTAGCACAGCATTAAAAATTAAGGGCCAATAAAATATCAAGAAATATTATAAAATCTCTCGAATAATTCTCCCATTTAATACTTCTCGTATTAAAAAACAGAACACAACTGATTGAGCACAAACTTCGTTATAAAAGTTATTTGGCTTGTCCCAGTCAGACGAGAATGAGAGTTAACATCAGTTTCCTCGTTTTAAATATATGTATGCGCATATCTCGACAAAGTAGGAAGAAAGCGGTGAAACAGAAAAGTTGCTTTCACATGCAGTTAAGAAACATTAACAAAATGCGTACCATCGTACGACGAACTTTTCTCGGTCTGAAAACATATCGACTTTTGCCATACCGGACGTTTTTTGAGAAAGTAATTGGCGCATCACGAGTAAACGTTAGAACGCGTACGGATTCACATGTCGAGGAGAAACTTGGAAGGCATTCGACGAGCGCGGAACAAAGTGGAAGGAAAAGAAAGTTAGACAGCCTCGAATTTCATATTCGAACTGTGCTCTTTACAATTTCATAACTCTCTCATAACGACCGCAGCCAGCGATTATAGATCAACGTCGATTATGTAGAAGAGCGTTGCGACAACCACGAAGCGGTAAAGCTCGCGACATGAAGCGGTAGTAAACGATCGCTGACCATCGTCAACAACGAGCCCTACTTCCGAAGGCGGTGAAATTGTGCGCCTATGGCGATCGTCAACCGATTTCTGCGAGGAAAACGATCGAAAATTATCTCGTAACTGTTGTATCTGCCGGAAGGGTTGCAATGATTTTGACGTTGAATAACGTAGTCGAATACAGAAAACATCGTGCTTGAAGTCTTGAAATACAATAGAATTCCATATACCTAAATTTGTCGAGGGGCAAAAAGTTTATGTAATTGAAGTTCGTGCAATAGAATCTCACCAATTTTTCCCACTGCCTTTCATTTTTCGTTTACACAATAAGAACTCACGTTTTCAAATGAACTCAACCAGTAAAGGTTCAGTTGATCGGACATTAACTAATATTTCGTTTCGACAGAGTTCAGAAAAGTTCAATAGAGCACAAGAAGTATACGACATTCATACAAATGGATTGAGATGTCTTATACTATCCTGAGTTCAAATTTTTATGTTTGCACATCATACGGATTTTCTTTAGAATTCTTATACTTTTCTTTGTACGTCGAAATTGCAACTCACGACAGTCAGTTCGAATGCCTTCGAACAAGAGTACGTCGCGAGTGGTTGTCCTCCTTGATTTTTAAACAGCAGGAGGAAATAAAAATTCACTGGAGAACGTAGCAGGAGAGGCTCACCTACAGGTGCTCCGGATAATTACACGATGTGTCCGATGCTCGAGAAGCGTGGATGAAATTCCTGGGCGTGGCGACAACCTTCCTTGGCACAAAACACTTCCTTGGTATGTGCATCGGCACAGCTATCTGTTTGCTGTATGAAGCTAAAGTACTAAAGAACAACAGCGCAAGGTCGGTTGTTTTGGAAATACGGCTGCTATTACCAAAACATGTTCAGTTTTCGTTACTCGAGACGCAATAATGAAAAGTATCAAATTATGGAAAGCTTCCTTTGTTTAATTGGAAAGTTTTGGTGTTTCTCATAATATTTTGGAAGAAAGTAAGTAAATAATTATTATAAGCACCTATTTCAAAAAGAGAAATGGCTCTTTGTTGAGAAAATGTCCATTACTATTTGATTTATGAATTATTTGTAAAGTGCGTTCATATATTTTTCATTTTCTTTTTGCCAATTGCAAATTACTGCGCAAAAATAATGACGATATATGTCCATATAAATTAAAAAAAGGACAAATGATAATTTAATAAAAAAACTTAACGCTGTTAATAAATGATATCAAAAGTAAGAGATATCAGACAACAAATTGTATTGTCCTTTTATTCCCATATGACATAATATAAATTTCATAGAAATAAAATAGAAATGAACTATACGATCATCGATTCTCGTTAATAAAACATACGGAGGTTATAGAATATTATCTCGTATATTTTACATACAGAGCTGCTTTAGATTTATTGCCACATGCAAACCTATAAACTGCCTGCATATCAACATTTCTCATTAAAAAATCTTATCAAAACGCACAACAATTTTGCAAAAGTCCTTTATTACACAATACATTAAGTTATCATAAAACAATGAATGAAATTGATACACGAAATAATATTAGTATCCCTAACATACAAATATATGCACTTTCTTCCATCAACTTATAAACAATTATTCAAAACGTTTCGAAATTCCTAACTACTATAAACGTCCAACGTCTACTCTATTATTATTACATTATCTGTGCTGCATTCTGTATGTCTACCGATTTCTGTATACACATTCGAGGACGATTAATTGGTCAATACAATGCATTTACGACTACCATGAATTCTACAGAAAAGATAACCAGTCGGGTAAAATGCAAATGTTTCGTGGTCGATTGTTCACCACAGAGAAATCTCGCTGGCATAATCGCGACACACGAAGGTGGATCGCCGCCTACGTTGGACGTTGAACGAGTCGTTTGCTTGCATCGTTCGATCGATAGCATCGGAAGGCCACACATAGTTATGCCAACCTCGCGAATTTTTTACCAACGTGTCAAGTTCAGCCATGGTTGCATTCGTAATTCCACGCGACAAGATGATTAACATTGACGGGAATTATGGTCAAGATTCCATTTCGCATAACTCACGAATTGTTCATTCCATTCGAAGGTGAGGCGGAAGAAGGAGGCTTGTTTCTCGACATTACGTTCTTTCTCGATTTTTCTCTCGGAATATTGCGTACTTTTTAATCCTCCAATTCCCATAAGCATCTACTAGGATACAGTTTTTTATTTATGATATAGGTGATATAAACAAATTTTAGTATCGTATATAGTTAGAGTATAATATCTATGTCAATAATTTTAAGATTAAATATACTATTAATAAGATACTATTAATATTATGATATAAAAATGGAGAAATCAATAAGTATGGATTTATAGATTTTCGTGTGTCGCTCGTATGATAAATGAAGGAAGTGGAAAGTCACAGTGACCGACTTAGTAAATGAAAAATTAGGAATTGAACTAAAAAATGAAACGATGTCTTTAAACGTTATGTGAACGACTTTCATACCGATGAAATTAACAAAATTTCCAACATTTTATCATAATCTTGTACCATAATCTGTGCTATGAGAGTTAGACGATTAAATTGTAGATGCAGATACGTCCGTACACAAATCAAAATTTCCTCCCTATTGTCAAATGATATACGCGAAGTGGACAATATAATCGTGAAACATGATGCCTTGAGCGTTTAGGTGATACAGAAAAACGGCTAAATAACAAGAAACGTGAATAACTGACAATGAGTCATAGAAGTAAGAACGAAGAGGTAGACAGAACAAGTAAAAAGAACTGGTAGGAGAAGAGGTAGAAAGGTGAGGAAGAGGTAGAATTTTACAAAGGAACTACTTTCAGAGTCTAAATGGACATGTTGGAGTATTACCAAGTGTTTGGAAGATAAGTAAGAGTGAGAATCGTGTAGAATATTAAGTGGCAGAGTGTCTTCCTGAACATACTATCCTGTGTTCTGTAGATTGTTATCTTGAATATTGATGCGTTCGATACCATATTAAGATATGGGTGATTTATAGCAGCTCTACAAATTATTATCAATACGAAAAGTCGTTTGATTTATATCAACATTCCGCAGAAAAGATTTCTAGGAAATTTTCGAAAGATAAAATGTAGATGTAGAAGAATATCGAAATGTTCTATGAGACGATAGAAGATAAATTACACCATGGAGATACTTCCGTCTAGCTAACATTTGAAGGACGAGAAATTGAAGTTTAATACAATGTTTGTTATTGTAATGGGTTATTGTTTCACACTGTCGCTCTTATTAAAAGGAGTAAAAAAAGAACGGAGCTAAACAGATATTGTTTTTCGTGAAATGAATATTTTAGATGCCGCTTATATACGTAAATATTATTTAAACAATTACAAAAAGAAACTTTAACTTTCGCATAGTTCGTACAAAAGAGTATCCTTATCTTTATAGTTATTAGATGCCTTCGACAAGTAAAAACATATTATTAATATGTACATAGGTTGAAAAGTACGTTTTTAAGAAACAATAGCTATATGTATAAAAATTACATTAACAAAAAAAAAAAACAAGTCATGAGTATGTTGTCTAACTTGCAAGATGTACGTTTTTAAACTTCCTATCGACATATTAATAAATAAAAGAAATATCTGTCCTTCAAATATTAACATTCACCACGAAAAGAAACGTAACAGCGTAATTATCAGAAAATCAGCCTAAAATTAATGGTTTGGGAATCGAATAAAAATAAACGAACTGGCCCAAACTACAATCTCTGCAACACGTCCCGGAAATTGCTACGAATAACGCAATATTTACACATGCTAACGTGATCGAAGGATCCCTATCGTCTGTAAGTAACCGAGTAAGAGGCTAACCCGGCATTGGGATCGACGGGTGCCGGACGACCTTGAATTCCGCTTTGAGTCGGCGCGGCTGGATACGCGGGTCGCTGTTGTTGGGCCTGATATTGTGGTTGATATTGCGGTCGATATTCCGGTTGATATTGTGGCTTCGGCTGATATTGCACTTGCGTAGGATGCCTGGAAAGTCGGGGAACAAATTCTGTTGGTTAATTTCATTGTTTAGACCCGCAAGTCTAATTGTAAGTCAAGAGTAGCTGTCAGTTGTGCAAGTCACGTTCACTGCGCTTTCGACTGAGATTCACGTGACATTTACAGGGTTCGTTGCAGATACGTGTTCTTTGTCCACGGAAATTTCTCTTCGAAGGTTTAAAATGAACAATGTCGTTGGTAAAAATCGTAGCTTGTAGCGAACAGAATTTTTTTCTTCGCGATACCGGATGTGGCTATGAATATAAATTCGCATTTCATTAATTTAAGCAAAATTGTTGCGGTGAATAACGTATCATTGATATTGAATATCGATTAAATTCATTTAGATTGAAGATTGGTCGAATAGAGCAAATTTTCGTTAATAATTAAAAGGTTCTTGAGTCTTTGAAGTTTGTAGTTTAGTTACAAAATGCGATCGTTGCGTCTATATTTCGCAAGGATAAAAAAACTGACTTTCGATCAGGATAATTAATTTCTTTGGTTTGGATCAGGTAAGGATTTTCGATCTGAATAATTAATTTCTTACCTGGGTGGATTATAGATCGGTGCCGGAATTAGTCGCGGTTGATTCTGGACCAAAGGTTGACGAGGTATCGGTTCATATCGTTCTCCGTTTGTATATCGAGGATCCGTGTAATAAACAGAGGGATCCTCTCTATATTGGCCATCGTCCTCGGGTTGATTTGGATTTGCGATACTGTTACCAGTCAAGGTTGGCGGTGGTACGTTTATACCAGAACCTGCTGGCTCGAATCCGCGTCTGGACGCTCCATATTCCACTTCTCGAATATTCCCAGTATCATCGACGAATCCGTATTTTCCATATACTTCTCCAGTTGGATATTTCGATTCGATCTTGTAAGAACCATCCGCTGCTTCGTATCCGTAACTGTAGCTACCGTCCTCGTTATGTCTGGTTATTATTGAATTAATTAGTTGTAGGTTTTTTTGAAAATATTTTCTTGAATATCGTGTTACGCGGAATTTTAATTATTTGAATTTTTGGATTGTACGCAGATGTTGGGAGATATTTTAAAGTCAGAAGCTTTCTTAATTTTCGTAAAATATTTTCGAAATAGGAATTATACCCTTATCTTCGTGTTACATTCTTAATTAGTATTTGAGTTTAATATTTGATAGATGTAAGAGATCCTGCATTTATTTACTTCAAATAGTATGTTTTATATGTAGCCTATTATGAAATGTTGTACAATACTATTCTGTAATACTCAACCATATAGTTCCATTGAGTTTTGTTATCCCTTGTATCAGTCACGCTCGAATCGCGTTCAAAGAAAAGTTACAAAAACGCGCGGAAGTAGACTGGTGTAGCAATACTTGTGTAGCAATAACCTATCTATTGCAGAATTGCATAGAAATGTGAATTTGCCCTTGAAACTACGGATAAACGAATATTTTTGCGAAACTTTTCGAAGTAACGCCTACCTTGAGGGTTGCATGAGCTTTTAACAGTATGCACATTGTATTGCTTCACAATATATTTATCTAGATTGTCATACATTGCACAAACATTGCCACGTACGGAAATGTTACGATGGCGTAACTTTGAAGAAATTAAGATTAGTAAATTTAAATTACTAAATAATGGAATCTACATTTTTTACAATATTTTTCCACTCCCCACAAGATGTTAACTGATATCTTACAATACATAGCATTTCATTATTCTTGGCTACTAATAATAAAAAGCATAATTAACTTAAGAATATTAAACTTCCTTCTTTGTTAAAGTTTCAGTTTCACATTCAATGTAACTTGCTACACACCGTCTGAAGTTTCAGTCCTTTCTTAAACCTTGATCACACAGTTTTAGTCGGCAGTTAGTCGAGTCAAGAGATAAATTGTTTCTGATAAAGGAACGGGGCGAAAGATACATTCGATTATAGCGTTGCCTCTAGTCGGTTTAAATCTATGTCGTGATAACGAAACAGTACTCACTTATTTATCTGCTTTAAAATGGGCACCGGCGTGGTCACGGGGTATTGATTGTGCTGGGCGAGCGCAAGGCCGATGCAGGACAAGAGAGACAGCACCTGGTGACACAAGTTTGCATAAAATCGCTGGCATTCGCGGATCACTTTCCAATAACCTCGTGCACAATGGGAAACGGCCGAGATTGCGCAGTTTAAATGAACTTCTACTTTTATTTGCCTTTACAATTTATTTCTACAATTTATTTTGCAAATGAAAGGACATTCTATTATAATTTACAGCACTCTGCGTTATCCAATACTTTTATCTTATATATGTTAATTAATATTGATTTTTTTTCGATAAACAATGGAAATTTATCTTTCTATAACGATAGAATCATAAGAATTGCTTGACTGAATGAGAAAGAAATTGATATTAAACTCTAAATTAGAGATGTGTGGAGTTTCTTCAAAGCACGTTTCGTACATAGAAAATAAGGAGGCACTTGTACCTTATAAGGTAAATACTAAATCGGGAAAGTAAAAGTAACAAGATATGTTTGTTGAAGCACCTTTGTTAAAGCGTTAGAAAGGGAAACGCATAAATCACGATCCGATAACCTAGATATTTTATCTTTGTAGTCTCATCAGTGAAAATTCGAACCGCGAATAACAAATTCCAAAGTAGCAAATACCAGTAATTCAAAACAAGAACAATTTAGTGTTAAAAACTACGCGTCTGGTTCGAGTTCTAATATTTTAAGGAAACTAATTGAATTTTCAGAAATATTGGAAAAATACTTATGTGAAGACACTTTTCTCAAACCGAAAGCAAATATTTTATTCGTTAAACATACATTTACTGCAATATATATGAATTTACATTATATACACTACATCTTGTAATTTTACTTTTTTACATACATCTATGTGGAAGTCTATAATCCTGAAATTACAAAAAGGGTGAAATTAGGTTTCACTAGCCGCTAATTTTACTCACAATACTCTACAACTTTTCCTTGTTATTATTTTACAATTATATAAAAATAGCTATGTTTATTACTCCCCATTATAACAAAAAGCGAAAGTGGATGTGTTTAAATGAGCCATCAAGCCGTGAACAAGGAAACAAAATGATTTGTGGGACCAAGTCTAACACGATGACACAGTTAATGCAAAGTAACATCGCAAAAATGTGCTCTTCCCAATGACAAAATCATCGATTAAACGAAAAGTGCATCGCAAGCTTTCCATTCACCACATACCACGCACCCTACCAGTAAATAAAAATAAGATCTAAGTTTACAAAAACCGAAAGAGAAGATTTGGAAATTTTTCGAAGCAACTATCTGATCACTTTACGAAAAAATGTTGTAAATCTTTTCTTTAAAAAATGTTACGAAATTAAAAAACGAAAAGAAACTTACATGCTACAAATAACTATCATCCGTTTAATCTAATTACCAATACAGTTAAATAACTCGAAACACTGGTTTGATTCCTTCGATTAATTACAACTAAAAAAAAAAAAAAAAAAAAAAACACTTGCCCCAATAACAAACCGGTTTATGCCCAATTCCCGTATGACTATAACAGTTTAGCCTATCCGAGGAACAATGAAACACCCTGGCAATGAAACACTAATCGATAAGGAAGGAAAACCCATTTAGACACCAATACAATCGAACATTAAACTCGGCACACTGTCCAAAGACTCAAATTAATTACAACCGAAATAAAAGACACTACTCCAAATATAAAATCGATTCTCATATCCAATTATCATGCGACTAGAACGACTCGGTCATTCCCAAGAAACAACGAAGCACCGTGAAAATGAGACACTGATCGATGAAGGAGGAAAAGCGAGGAATACTCACGGGAAGACGCATGTTTCGTCGCTGATGAGGCAGACGCGATTGTGTTATAGGATCGTGTTATACCGACCGCGAGTCAACTTATATAGGTCCCCTTCGGGAGCGGCGGGGCCCGCCCATGGGCCCGACCACCGCCTCAACCTCGTCGCGATCTAAGTACCAGAGTTCACCGCACCGCAGCACGACTTTGAAAATTTTCTAACACGCCAATTTTCATTCACCGTCGAGCGTGACGCGTCTCCAGGGTTTTCGGTCGATGATCCTCGTTGCATAAACTCGATCGCAGGGAAACCGCGATACCATCGAATCGTTCCGGACAAAGCTCGACGATTGGGACCACTGCCAGAATCGATGTTTCGGAAAAAGAACAAACTTTCGTACTACCACGTGTGAATTGTAATTCGATCGCTGTTTGCGTGATGTTAGTCGAGAACGTGGTATGGATTAATTGGATTAAATGGAATTGATCGAGAGGAAATGAATTGCACGTTTTATTGTGTTGATCTTTTGCTGTTTGCTATATTATTCTAGTTTAGTTCAGAATAATCGAATTACTTTACCAACGCGAATTTGTTCTTTGCCTGACGTGAAATATATTTTTCGAAGCTCTTATTTCCGTACAGTCAAATCTTTCGACATCAAGTCGTTTGAATTCAAGTAATTTGAAGGATAATTTAGTGTGGATTTGAATTCGTTGGATTGCTTTTGTAAATTTGAGAATTATAAGATTCTGTTGATGCAATATCAAAATGTTTTTTACAGTAGATTCATGTTTTGGAGAGTCTTTAATTTTACATGTTTAAATACTTGTTTATTTATATGCAGTATCGGCTATAATTATTTGAAAGAAATTTATGTTCTTTTAATGTTAGTTATTTGGTAAATTGAGAGATTCCGTAGACTTTTTATGTAAGTGAGATAAGTTAATGTCGAAAATTTACTTTCTTGACTGACAGACCTGTAATGATGCTTGTAAGTGCATTCAAGCGAAAGCTCTTGACTAAATATGTTCGTCCGAATATCCGCTTATTCGTTTTATACAAACAGGATTCTGCAAGGTGATCTTCTGGAAAATACATGCATACTTTTTACAAGGACGTTACATGTGATCTCCACAAAAATAAATTATCTATCTCTTATATTCGTATCTGTATAGTAAACTTGAAGTCTAATTCCATTTCTTATAATCGTTTCTTTGCAAACGTCTCTACGGCAAGTTAATTAGTGTTAATTTTCAATATCTTAGAAAAAGAAATTGTTATTCTAATATGTATTATAGTATTAATAAATATATTACGTATATTTAAACGCTTTATAAAAATTTAATATTTTCTATTGTGAATATATATTTAGCAGCATTCTCAACCATTCCCTGATAATGAAATAAAATTTGTATAATAATACTCCCACTAGACTACTCGTCTTTACGTTTTGTTATCTTGTTTGAAACAAATGGAAAGAGAAGTGTTACTGTCGTAATTACGCAAAATACACAAAATGATCGGCTAACCGAGAACGTTCCCGATCATACAAGAGAACATCTTGACATTTATCGTGGCTGTATTAAGAGCATTATAAGACTGAACAGAGTGAAATATACCTATACACTTACACTCCTTTGGCTATTGCAATCCAAGTGCCCGTGAGAATCAATTTCTGTAGAAATACCTTTCACGCTCAGAAATACCTTTTTTTAAACGACACCCTCTTCTTATGTAATATTCTTTGTGTTTATAATCCACTTACACTTGTCAGTTTTTATTATGACAGATACGAGAATTGCAGAAATGACAACACGTAAATAGAATTCAGTATTATATAATGGTACTAAAATAATATATTTTACATGGTGATCTAAAAATCCATGTGTGATATTTATGTAAAAAATTGATATTAGTAATTACATTCTTATAATTGTTTGTTTCATATACGTATATTGCATTTCAGGCATTTATAAACATTTATAAAATCTCGATCTTGCAGGTTCAGAAAAGGTAATATTAAAATTAAATACCTTTATTTTTATCGTTAGTACATTACATTTAAAAAACGGTACGAAACTAACATCTTATGGTCTACGGATTTACGTAACACAATTTTATTAAATTTTATTAATTAAATTACTTACTAGAATTGAATTATAATAAAAATAGCGTGTGTATTTCATCCTACTAATATCTACACCTTATTTTCCACATCAACCTTTCCTTTTTTTTCTATGATTTACTATTTAGTTATTCCTTTCACTATCAAACATCCTTTAACTACATATACCTCCACTGCCATTCCAAGAGAATTTTCCATTAATTTCACAGTCTTTCCTATATTTGTGGCATTTATCTCTTTTAAACTAATTGTCCAATATTTCAAATACTTCGAATAAGGCATTCGAGTCATCGCACGATTTCCGATTTAACATTGTCGAGCGATCGTGATCGTAATGTATAGGTACGTCACGAAGACGCCTGAACGCGGTTTGCAGTGAAAGTACGAAAAGACAGTGCTCCGGAATTTATAGCCGTGGAATGATAAACAGGGCGTTCAAAGTGGACGAAGTTATCGTTACAATTGAGTAGTAGCAAGAGAGTTCAATGCTCGTCCATCGAAGGGACGTTAGGCTCATTTCGTTTACGCAACGCTGTTACGTACGACATAATTTGATATTAATGCCGGTATTCATGCTACTGAAACAGAAGTGTTCACTTTCCTTCTTTTATCCTACAAACGTTTTACCAGCCTTCTTATCTCTCGTACAATCGACGTTACTGACTTAATAAATTGCTTTCTTTTGTTACGGCTACCTCCTATTTTATAATCGCGACAGGTAATTAAAATGTAGCAGAGTTCTGAACGTACAAGTCGCGTGTATTATTAAGGTTATTTAATATTTAATTCTATCAACATTTCTAAAAAAAAATGACTCTTTTTAAATAAATAACTAAATAACGTAATTTTTAAGAATCAAACATTTGTTTAATGGTTAACTATATACTAACTAACCGAAATAGAAGTCGTATGTATTAAAATTGTATCAAAACTTTTCTAAAGTGTGACACTTTTTAAAGAGATAACTAAATAATAACATTTTCAAGGATTAAATATTTTTTAAACGGCCAACTATGTACTAACTGACTGAAGAAACGGTTAAATAATTTTGAGTAAACACGGTGATAATAATGAAAAAGTAATTAATGAAACAAGAAAATATGTAGTTATTGCATTATTTCTTATAATTATATGTATTATATTAAATAATAATATAATATATATAATTACATAAAATATGCATTCTTCTTAATATTTAAACAAGTCATAGATAGTACTAAAACTAAAATATTTAATAGAAATGCTGGTAAAGTTTGGTTTTTGAGAAAACTGTTTGAGAAAAGTGTTTATTTTGATTCAATTCAAAGTATTCTTCTTGAAAAATGACTGATGTTAAAATTTTTTTCACGCAGACTATTGCAAAGTGGATGAATGTAAATACATACTTACATAGCCTGATCGGAGTTGTGAATGAAGTTCTCCTATTCACCGTAAGGGAACGACACTTTGCTGAGAGAGATTGGCGCTTCAAAATTGCGCCTGATCAATGATTGCCGGTTTTACTGCGGTGCATAGGTGCAAACAGAGGAAAGGTACTCGCGGGAAATAATGAAAGATTAGAAATAAATTAAAAATAAATGAAACTAAATAAAAATTATTATATAACGTTCATTATATATCGAAAGTATTCCATTTTGATTCTCATTTTTAATATAACCAAGCGTTGTATTGAAAGCGTTAGTTATCTTAATTAGACAAAAATGTCCTATTTCTTAATTCAATCATTGACCATCGGAAACTTAAGATCTTTGTCTTTCAAAAATAGCTTTACTAACTAATAGCTCGCCTAACTAATTATATCCATGCCTTTTACCAATTTTTGTTTCTTCGAAATTTCTCAGTTATAGCAAGAATTTGTAAATAATATCTCTCGTTAAATAATACCTATCGAAAGTAATCAATCATGCTTTTGTAACAAACCACTAATTTAACAATAGCTATCGATATTGTATCTATGGCCGTTACAAAAAAACGAAGATAACAAGATGAAAAGCTGATAAACGGCCGCGTTGTATATTCATGCAATTACTTTAATTGACTCGTCCGCTGGTTTATCAAGGGCTACACGGACTGGAGCGTGCAGAAAGTTCCGTGACTGTCGATATTTAATCTGGTTGCACGTTTCGTTAATTCAAATCTCGATTACCGCGCTATTCGAGTGTTCGACACAAATTTCGATTACCAAGTTCAGCGAGCGTTTTACAACCGTTACACATGATATGCGAAATTAAAACGTCACATAAAATAGGCGGGGAGGACACATAATGAAAAGAAAGTTATTATACCAGCCAACTTTTTGCCCGTACTGTCATATATTTAGCGTACATTTCTTCGATGGAACGGCAAGTCATAAAACTAATGAATACCACTTTGTGGTGGTAGGTACACGTTTTGGCGGTAGGTGTTATCTACCGAAGAAATAGAATAGCTATTTCTACCTGTTTTATGATCGCTTTCGACGTAGATCTCTCCGTTTCTTTCAAAGTAGGATCTCATTCCAATATTTGGTATTCCATTTTGTAATTAATTGCGTACTATGGGAATAGAAGAGGGTATTTAAAGCAGAAAGCAGTAAATTGGTTGTGATTCCTTTAACTGGTTTAAAAGCCTGTCATTTATGCGGCATTTTAAATGCAGGATTCCAGCGAATAATATTTTAAATAAGCGTTTTATTATATAAGCAGAGCGCCTAAATGCTAAAATGAACGTTGTATTTTTTAAATACATGTGGTAGAAAATTTTCCGAAGAATTATGTTTAACACTGAAATTACCAAATCAGCTGAAACGCCTGATATCGAATTTATTGTTTGTTCTTAGAATTATTAACAAGCGTGTATTTCTGATACTATTAACGCTTTTGTTGAGACAGAGATGTGATTATAAGTGCTTATTTATATTTGTTATATTGCTTTAATTCTACGATAGCGTAACAAGCATAATACATATATTTATAAAAGATTTCTACGAATATTCGGATACTTACTGTATGCGAGCAACTGTATATATTTCTCGTATAAATACAGACGCGAATATGTGCGATGGAAATATAATACAAGAGCAGAAGGGTATCACGAGAATTGCGAGGATTATTTTAACCACATTATTCACGGAATAAGTTTGATCAATACAAGCTTGGGGCAGTAACTTCGCCAAATTCACGATCTTACGGGTGTCGTCATTAATTCTCGCGAAAGAGTTGCGTAGCCTCAAATCAGCCTAACATCACAATCGCGGCAAATTGCACGATGCTCGTACTATGACTCGAATCAAGCGCCATTCGTCGTTGATGCATGGAAACAGTCTGCACTTACAGATTCACCGTATCGTTCACGTTACTTACGACATGGCGAGTGTAAATAACAAGAATTTCAGCTTGATTGCGCGTTATCTTCGGGGCTTCGATGATAATGCTAACAGAGGCTACAATTATGCCGGTGGTTCGCTCCCTTGAGTCAAGAGTGAATCATGGTACTGCAGTGCACTGTAACCGGTCGAACTGCACTCGAATTATTTTCTCCCATATATCATAATCGGGAGCCAATTATTGGTCACTGTGTCGTATTCGGTTCGTGGTCCGTTCGTGCACCTGCAATTGAATGCGATTTGGCTCGCGACGCGAATAAGCGCGCCTTTGTTCGACTGGCATAAATCAGTGGGCTTAATGATGCAAACACGCACGAAACATGGTATTTAGCGGTGTTCCTTCGGTAGCTAAGGAAGATGTCACTTCTCCGCATGCAGATCGCGTGTGCAAACGTTATAAGATTTATTTAAGATCTTTGTACGTGATTATTGGTTTGTTGGTTGTTAATATCCTTTACGTACGTTCCTTTAAGATTCAGATTATAATTACTCCGATAAACAAAAAGCATATCGAAGCATTCATTAGGTACAATGTCACTAACAGCAAACTTAATATTTACTATCAAACTTTCAGAAAGGTATTCGATGATAAATTATTGTACGTAGGAATTCTTATTGAAATGTGCACTAAAACTGTAGTAACAAAACTACAGGGTTTTATTTTTTAGAAGAAGAAAGAAAATTATATTTACGTAGAAGTCTCTGTAAATAACTATTTAAGAAGTTCAAATATTAGTTACATCCACTTTTTCCATATTTTCTAGCATCTGTTAACGTCTATCTAGTAATATGTATACACATGCACATATATGCTACATTTTTATATTATACAAATTTTATAAATATATTTATTAAAATATAGAATTCAAAAAAGTGATGATAGTCCTGTGACGATACTCATAAAGTAAAATGCAGAGCAGAACCATATTGTTAAAAACAGTTAATATCATACAACAGTTAAAAAAATATCAACATGTTTAATCTTGTTGCTAATTTAAAAAAGCGATACTAGAATAGGAAGCAGGTACTTTCAATGGCAGATCATTAATCATTTTCTATCAGTGATAAAAGTACTTACGTCCGCATAATAAAACCAGTTCGCTATCTATCAGTAATTAATAACAACAATATCCTCGATCGCGATACTGAATTTATTATATCGTACCGAATTAACTACACGAGGTAGAAAGGAACATAATAATATCGAGAAAACGATCGTCGAACTGATCTGAATTCTAATTTTAAATGATTTACAATCAAACATTATTTTTATGGTATTCAAGTGTCCTCGCAATGAAACACTTAACGTGTTCTACCTTTATGAAATCTCGACCAGTGAGGCAAAAAGGAAGCAAAACGTTGATATTTGATTTTAATATTACGACGTGATTGTTACAATTATTTATTATTATTATACGAACGATTGCAATGGTATATTGCTATCGTTATTATCATTATGTGTATTTTCCATATTACAAAATGAAATATTTTTTACAAACCACGAGCTCGTCGTAAACTATACTACATCGCGGGTAAGCTGCAATTTTCGAACATTCAACAATAATTTGCTCACGTTTATAAATTTCAGAAACAACACTGTTATCGTTGCTATTGAGACAAACTGTAAGCCGTTTTCCGAGTTGCTCAGGTATACGAGGACAAAGAAACGCGTTGAATTTATAAAGAGCAAAGGGACCAGGTTGTAGCAATCGAAATTTTAATTAAATGACAGATCCGCCTTCGTGGTCGTTAAAAGTTCTTTATAACGCATACCATGTGTCACCGTCTTTATTAAATTTCAGTCCACGAAAGAAAGATGAACCATTAAAGTCTGAAATTATATCGCCATAAAAATATTAAGGAAATTTATGCTAACAAATTTAATCTATATATCTTTTTTCCCCTTAAATGTGTGTACACTATAAATTTGACTAAAGATTAATAATATTCGTAATGTTTCTTCTTTTGTGAAAATGTGGGATATTCTAATTTGGAACTTCGTCGCTATATCTAATTTCTAATTCTTATATCCGAGAGAGATTTATTAATTATTTACTTCTCAACTGTAACAAATTCGTATATCGTATAATTTAATTTGTCCATTGAATATTTACAATATTATTTATATTTAAAAAGACGGATATCATATCTTATGAGAGGTCTAATCAATTGTAAATATAAAAATGAAGTATAAAGTCGATAGAAGGATATTTATACACATGAATTATAACTGAGGAATTTCTTTTCTAAATAATGTCTACAAACAATATTATGTTCTTCAGTAGTAAATTATCTCGGCTAATATACACAACTGACCTACAAGTTTTGTAAAACAACAATCATGAAATCGTCTAATAATATGCCTCAAAATAGACTCGAACATTACAGATAAGTTAAAATATAGTACGCAATATAGAAAGTATAGTAAGAGATAATTTGGCTTCACTTAGCAGGAAAACTTGCACTTAAACAGCTTTAACGACACGCTGCCGGTGTGTTCACCGATTTAAACAGCAAGTAGCCTGAAATACCTTGGCCGTATGAAAGCTAAAAAGTCAAGAGTCGTATATTTTCCCGCGATGCTCGCATGTAAATGAAAATTCTGTGTGGCGTCCAATTAAAACGATTCAGTCGGTAATAGGACGCGCAATAGCACCATCGGGTCTGTAATTTTCTGTGCCTGGTCGTATCTGATCCAAACGAAAATTGACAGCGCTTTCAGGTAGAATGAAATATATGGATTACGATTATTGTTAGAAAACTTTCGCAATAACCACGCCCAAGGTTAGAAAAATGAACGGTGTCGTGTTTCTTTCGATGCATTTCGCAACAGGAGTAAAATTAAAGTCGATGGAAAGGAGAATTAATTAGATATAACCGGCTGTAATAGCGGCGAGGCTGCTTATTTTCTTGTTAATTATACGATTTATGTTAAAATATAATAGACAAGGAGATTAACATTTATTAAATGTCCAATTTCTATCTTTGTCGCGATAGGTTGTCGTTATCGTAATTAATAAAATTGGTAGTTTATTTTGTGAGTTTTGCCATACCGTCGAAATTAATTTCATCGTGAGATAAATTCATTGAATTTTAGGAAATGAAAATTTTCGATTTTTGGATTCCTGTGAATTTCTTGAATATCTTCTTCGGTTTATTAAAACTTAGTTTAGACAAATGTTCGACTGAATTCCAATTTTCGTAGTTTATGAGAATCAGAATTTTCTCTTGCACATTGATCTCCGTTTCTTCTCGTCTCTCATATTATTACAAATCGTTATACATAAACCGTCTACAATAACGAAATATACTTTAGAAATTTTGAAAATTAATGTCAAACCTTCGAACTTAGATCGAACCAAGATTTGACAATTCCACGAAATTATCTTCTCGAAAGAATATTGATTTTACAGAACAATATTCATATATCGTGAAAAATAAATGGCGGAAAGACAAGAGATACTTTCCAGAAACAATCCTGCCAAGGTTCTCGCAGGAGTTTAATGAATATTTAATGCACGGAATTCAACAGTCTCTCGATCTTATTACCGCTTTCCTCTTTTCTTCCTGGGCCACGGCAAAATTGATATATGCCGGCGCATTATCGACATTCGGTCGTTCGATAAAAGCGCATCGGAGGCTCTGTGAAAGTATGTATTATGGGTACAATTACTCGTGACGTCAGTCGAATCCAAAATAAAAATATTCAGAGGGTGCAAAGGCGTGAATCGTTATACCCCGAGCCAGCAATCAATAACCTGGCTTTTAGCGTTCTTTTTTTCTTGGATTCTGTTGCGCTTGGAACAACCCACGGCGATAGAATTTTGCTTTATTTTTTGCCTTGAAGGAATGAACGCTTATTACGTGTATAGCCATACAATATGCGTTTAATTGTCTACAGATTTTACATTAGAATTACTGATCAGTAAGATATGAGACTTGTAGCAAGGAAAATAAAGTAAAAGCTTTTTAATATACGAATATGAAATTGTTGAAGATTAGAAATATCAACAATTAAATGAAGCAAGGATCATCACTGCGCTCGTATTATTTGCGATCTATTAAGATATATATTTTACTATTTTTACATCGACACTGAAATTACCGACGACTAAAATACTGAAACTCTTACGAAAGAAATAAAAATTAAAAGTATGTTTTATATTTATAAAACACGCTTACAATCCATGTATTTCGCAAAGGAATATTCAAATTATCGAAAGTGCACCGCGGAAAATCTATAAAATTTCTCTGAAAAATTTCGAATTTGTCGTTTCGATCGTATTCTGGTAGCTTTAGCGTTAGTACGTAAAAGATGCTAAAATTGTACTAACGGTGAATCAGAATGATCGTAGAATGATGACTTTTGTGTAAAAATTTCATCAGAGACCCTTAGAATTGCCAATAGTAAATTTCCCCTCCGATATTAATCACGAATTCCAACGAACTGCAAATGAAATCACGAGGAGCAACGCTTTCGCCTCGATACGAAATTAAATGATCCGTCCAAGGTTTGAAAAAGTTTGCCACTTGATGATTCAGTGAATGAATTTACCGACATTGCTTAATGAGACTCGTTTTCCCTTGTACGGATTTATTAACGTTTGTAACTTTAACACGATTTGACGCAAGTTAAATTCGTAGCAATCACTTGTTGTCTTCATGACAAAGTAACAAATAGTGCATATAGATATGCACATGCGTTCATATACCTATGTATATGCGGGTAGTGAAAGTTTATACAAAATCGTATACTTCTAGATCTATAACTTGTTAACTTACGAAACAAATTGTGCAAATAAAAATTGTATTTATTGAATCAAAACATATAATCCAACAAATTCAACAGATTACTGAATTTAACGATAATTGTAGCTTAAACATTGTGCTTTAACGATATTAACAATATATTAGGTTCTCCGTAAGATCGATGTAAAATTTTAATGCGTTATGTCTTCTCTGTAAATATATTAAACAAGTTGTGTACCTGTTATTAACGATTGAGGGGGAGCTCATAGTAAAAGCGGCCTTTGTTAAATTTTTCAATATTTTAAATAACAGCGCATTTTAATATTCAAAAGTGAACCTCGCGATATGATGAAATTGATATTACAAAAAAATGGTTTACGTAATTAAGGTGTACATATAGAACAGAAACTAAGGTTATTTCAATTCAATTATTTATATAACTATGCTAAAGTGTTCCTTTACCTTCCTGGAAAAAGACAAACGTTCACAAGGATCACAGTTTTTATGAACCTATAGACCGATAGAAAAAACTTCTTATTTCCTCAAAGCAAAATAAATTTGGTCCTAAAAGGGTTACAAATTCCTGAAAATATCGTGTTTCATATTCCGAAGAAACGAATAGATTAAAGGGAAGGATTGTTTACACGGTAGACAGACGCTTAGTAAAGAAAACGCAAAAGTGCAGAACGCAACGAGTATTGGCGAGTAGTCGTATAAGCGAAAAAGGAGCGCATAAAGAGTTGTCAAGCAACGGACACTATGGTGAACTTAATGACGACAAGGGAACGAGTTGTCGGATAGGTTTGCCGGCTATTTGTACACCTCAAACGCGACTTGGCCGAGACTCGCATTCTCCCTGAATATTCATAAGATACGCTGGCTTTTCGTAAACCCATGAACTGAACTTTCTCGGGTAATCGCGTTTACTTCGCATGCGCTGAATTTTCATGCAGAACGGTCTGATTCAAAGTGCAGCACGAATTAATTTCACTGATCATGACTCTAGATTTCGCGTGAGCTTCGACGCGTTTGCAAGTTGCCCTTGCCACTTTAAAAAAGTATCGTTACGATTCACCCGGACTTCGTACAAAGTCAGTTTTATCGAGAACGAAAAGAAAGAAACCAATGCTTAAACGGTTTCTAGAAGGATATACTGGAAATTTCCTTGTACGTTTTATTCTCTTATTCCTCGTGTCTTTTACATGGAAAAGAGGAAAGTCTGGTGGGAAGCGCATTTGAGAAATTTTACCAGGAAATTTCATGCAATACGGTATGCTTGAATGAATTTAATTAGCTCTGGAATCTGTATAATTTGCTTTAACAGCTGTATGTTATAGCATGTAATGACTGTTATTAATATTCGGACATCACGGTGTTCGAGAATGTTATTAAATTGATTGATCTGTAATATATCAAAGTATTTATTACTGTTAGTAGAAACACGAATCGTTCTTATTTTATGCACACAATATTCTGCACAATAAGCGATAAACTAGATAATATCGAAGTTTAAAATCTCTAAAAAATTCGAATAACGAGTAACTTACATTAATTTTATATAAAATATATAAATATATAAAATATATAAAATATATAAAATATATACATAGGCATATACAATGTACATATTTCGAATACATAAATTTAACACATAAATTCGATATAATTTGCTCATTAAATAAAATTTGTCTCCAGTAACTGCGTTCGTCTTATCATTAAATCGTTTCGAATGTATTTCATTTCATTGATTCTTCTAAACTTTCTAATATACTTCGTTGAATTTTATCACACGGTTTTTCTCAAATTCCGAGGATACGATATATTCCCAGTTTCTTTTATTCTCAAGAGATATTTAACTTAACAACACACCCGTTCCAATCACATGACTCACAACGTTATTTATACTCCTTCCACTTTCGAGTCAATCGAACGGCAATTTCCTCTGCAAAGGGACTGCTTTCGTTTAAAATAAGCATATCGTCGGGCGAAAACATCTACCTAAAACAAAATCGAAGTACGCTTTTTCACCTGCAAGGTCCAAGGTCCATGAAGCGAATTGACACACACTTTGACCTCCTATTTGCATATCGCGGTACGCGAATCACCCGATATTTATAATCACGATTTATAATCATAGTGATGCTCTTCGAAAACCACCGGTTTCATATCCATCGGATACGTCCATTTCCATGCAAAACTCGTGATACGCTTTAATGTGATGGGCTGTCACAGTAAAAACTCGCGTCAGTTCGTACTTGTGTTTTTCTTCATTTGCCGGATGTGAACGTGCACGGTTAAGCGTCATTTCGGAATGATTTTGCTCTGTGACAAGTATCCACAATCTTAGCCATGGAATTGCATTAATATCGAACGACGAATCACGAACAATTTGAAAACATTGTGATTCAACTTGAAAAGGCAATTACCACCTAACAAGCTGGTAACAGATAACTATAATATCGTATTGTAATGTGTGATAAAATCGTTCAAATCGAATTTGTATGAGTAATATTTCGCCATTTACTGTAAAGGTGATATTTATAATTTAAAAATATTAAGTTTCAAACTTAAACTGTTAAAAGTACTAGTTTCTTAAAAAGCATCTTCAAAGATCTGGCTTTCGGGTAGTTGATATAAGTATACATTACCATAAACCATTATTCATAGAATAGGATCAAAGGTCAATTTTGTTATCTTCAATTTATAATTCTAAAGAACCCTAACTAACCCTCATAGTAGTAACACCTACCATAAATATATTGTTTGAATTCACTTTTGTAGCAAGAATGTAACGTATGTATAATGTATGTTACCTATAATCAACGTAGATAGGTAGATGTAGATAAATAGAAGTAGATAATCGTGAATTTTTTAATCGTTGATCTATTTGAGTTGTTTATTGTTTATTATACACTTTTTCAATTTACAGTAGCGTTTATTGTTAAGTAGACTTGTAGAAAGAATTATTTACTATCTGTGTAAAATACTGCGTTAGTACTACTCTATTATATAGATAAATATATTATATGTTAATAAATAGAAAAATGCATTAGAAATGCTTCAACGAATCGTTGATGACTTTACGTTGAAACGACAATATGATATTAAAAAGAAAATAGATGTGACTTTGAAAAATGTTTGAAAATTTTCCATCTGGAAAACCTCTTCTTATTAAGTTCTGCTCAATCTTGTTTGGTTTCTTAAGAAATTTTGAAAGACAATTAATTTACTTTTCAATTATGTTAGTGGACACGCTTGAATTAATCTTCATTACAGCACTCAGCTCGTAATTTAAAAGTGGTCATCGTAAATTTCTAAATTTGCACAACAATTATCGTATACGTCAGGGCAATTTGATAAACGGGGCATTCGCTTGATCTTCATGAATATTCTTAATATTTATCAGCCTACTTTAATCTCAACCATCTTAATCACCCTTCGCCTTAAATATTCTTTGAAGATTTAATTGAATGCCTGCGTTTTTGACTGTATATAAGTAGACGTATAATGTGATAATTAAAATTTAATTGAATAAAATTCTGTTCGAAATATTTTGATATATGTGCTTCTTCGACGTCCTTGTAATTTATAGAACAAGCCTAAAGCTAACGATAAAAGAAGCTATCCCCATCTTTTTATGTAGACCATTTAAATTTTCTTGAAATAATTCAAAAACAATGGAAAACCACTCAGAAACAAGCTATTTCTAGAATAATTATTACTTTGGATTAATAAACGTTTTATATATAATTATAATTATAGTTGTTATTATATATAGTTATTTTTATTCATGTTATAATATTTGCAACTAAAATTTATGGGATTTTCTTTAATTTATATTTATTTTGTAAGCATATTTTATATCTTAATAAAAAACTATACATTTTCTTTAAGTAACAATTCAGAGTCCCAAGCGAATAGTATAAAAGAAATAGAAGTATTTCCTTATGAATTGACACTGAAATTCATCATTTCTTCAAATGTAGTTGTTTTTATATTTCTTATTGTTTGTTCAAAAAATTAAAAAATAAATTTACCCTAAAAATGTATACGCCAAAGAAACCGCTCTCAAATGAAAAGCTGTCCTAGTGCATTCTTTGATTACGTACTATATAAATAGAGTTTTGTACCAATTTCGATTGAAATTGATCCTGACACATTATATGAATCATCCTGTACATTTTCCTGACAAGGTAACAAGTTATATGTTTTATATAAGTAGATACATGTCGTGTCTCGCGTGAAAAATCACCGTTCCATCGGTTTTTGTTCACGTAAAATCGATCGTTAACGCAGGAATGCGTGCCAGACGTTGGAACGGATGAATTTTATGAATATTTGAACTTGCTTGCACCATTGAAATTGCTGGTGTTCCGGTTACCGTAAATGGCAATTCGTTTTCGAGAGAAGAAGTCAACCAGTTCACTTTTACATACTATCACAAACTTATCTGACAGTAGATAAGAAGAAAAGCATATAAGATATGAATAATTATATTTCATTTAGGTAATCAAAAGTAAGAGTTTTCGCTTCACTATTATATTATTACCTATTATATCAGTAAGTGTATTTTGGTAAAAAGCAATTTAAAGAAAAGTATCCTAGTCAGAGAGATGTTTCATTTGTTGCGACACAATAATAAATTTAAACCTACGGTTATTGCCTTTTATCACAATTTTTATTTAAAATAACAAACACTGATGCTCTTCGCTCGCAAACATCGGATCTATTCCATAAGTTGTCGAGAAAAAACGAAGAAAACGTAAGATAGTCGCCACGGTATTTACGCAAACGACTCGTTCCGTCGCATATCTCGATTCCACGCAATCCACATTTTTAACAAACGTGTTTCATTTCGTGGAAAGGCACGTACGTAGGTTGCACCGACCAGCAAAAACCCTTTAGACGAAGAGTAAATTTCCTGGCATTTTTTATTTGTGTCTTCGCATCGCGAACGATGAGAATTAACACATCAACTCGTGGCATGAGAAGCATGCGATCAACAGAGAAACCGACGATCCACTTTCCGGACGAGAACGTTCCGTGTCGTTCGGAATGTCTTTTTGGCCGGGAAGAGTCACTCGGAGCTCCTGAGATGTACATTTTTTGCAAGGCCAACCGGTGCTTATATCTCTACGATTGGGCAGCCGAGATCGTTCTGAGCTCAAATTTCTGATATACAGAGGCGCGGATGATTTTTCAAAGTCATGTTACTCGGAACAACGACGTGGCTATTCGTGCTCCATTTGCATATGCGTTCGGGCATAGGCCGTTTTTCTGTTTCGCTTGTTTCTTCCTAAAATTCCCCGAACGAGAGGTCTGATTTTTAATAAAAAGCAATTAAATTTTCGAAGATAAGAATTCAAACTCCTGAACGAATGGTTTCAAGAATTGATAAAATAAAAAAATGGAACAACTTCTATTTAGTGAATTGATACTGAAATTTAGAATTTCTTGAATTATGATTCTATGAATATCTCTTGTCGATTATTAAGAAAATTTGAAAATAAATTAAATTTAAATAATTTTATGCCGAATAGAGATCCTGGGTCCAGGTTAATCTAGGTATTACATATATACATATATGTCCTTGTTTCCTTTTAGTTTTTTCTAGTTTTATTTTAGTTTATGTTATAACGATATCTTACACGGGTTTTAAATAACAACAGATTCGTATACGAGGTACTTTATATTAAATCGTCTAATAAAGCTGTGCCGTTTATTTCTCTGTCATTTAGAAGATTTGCTACCATCTTTTATAAATACCAATAAACGATCGATTTCGAAATATTCAAGACTTCAAGATTCAGATATTTGTAAATAGTACATTGTTCAATACAACTGTTGCTATATTTCCTGTATGAAACTCGTACAATAAACAACATACGTCGTGTTTTCAAATCACAATTTCTCGTGATTTCCAATACGTAGAAAACGCGATATTAATTTTGAGACTAAAGTATAAAGATACACAATAAAATAAAATAAAGACACAAATAGAATAATATAAATTATAGCACGTATTGCAAAAAAGTCTCAAAAGGAAGGGACGTGCTATACGATGTGACTATTTGTAGTATTTATCGGTCGCCCGTGATACACGAAATTCGTCCTGGAAACCTTGACTCGGTTGACTCATTCATAGAAACGCGTGAAACTGACTTGCCCAATCGTCGTGAATAATCTATCCGTATAATTAATGGACGATATGGCGGGCTGATGGAGCGCGACCGACATTGAAGTTACGGTTGCTGTTGTATCAACGAAAGTGTATCGCACCCGAGGACGAATGTTCGCGAAGGTATCGCATCTGCAGTGATAATTTAATTTTATAATTTTGTGGGTCGAAGACAAGATTTGTTTCGCGCTCTGAGATGCCTTTTCTCTATTTTTAACGATGTCAAAAGTATTTCACAAACGACAAATATTTTTGTTTTAACATATACATTGTTGAGAAATATTTATAGTAAAACATATCTATATCGCGATCATGCATAATTGTTGATCGATCACCGCCAACATACGACGATCGAACGTGACCATAATTAATTTCCGCTGCCGGAATTTCGTGTGAAATGCATTTATTAACCGGTTCGATGTGTCGGTATTTATGGATCGTGCGCGGGAACATCGTACCCCGTCCATCATGCTCAAGCAAAAGACAAAGAAATGACCCCCATCTAAGGCACCCCACAGTCACGAACCAAAACTTTCCAGCTGGGGATCTCTTCTCGAACGAAATCATGTCGCTTCGGAACAAAGTCACGCGATTAATAATATTCTTCTGCATTTATTAAGATCGTTGTCAAGGTATGACGAGTAAAAATTGCTCGGAGGCGTGATGAATCGAGTCAAAAGAAAGCTTCCTCGTACATCAGTTGCTGCTGGTAATCTGTCATGAGTTCATTTAGTTGGTAGTTCATTTTTTTTGCATCGCTTAATACGGAGGTTGCTTGTCTTATCATCGGTTATTAAGGGTAATCTGTCATTGGGTACTTCGGTTAATTCTTCGTCTGACATTGTTTGGCGTGGAAGTTCTTCGTTACCCGTCGTACAACACGATGTTTGGGAAGGATTTTGAAGAACTTAAGCTTGAAATTAGACCAATGAAAGTTTCAATTTTCAAATTTTATAAGTAATAATGAATTATCCGCTAGCTCTGTAAAAAATTAGATACATGATTAATAAATTAATTTTAAATTTCATTTCACTGTTACATTTTCCATCGCTGTGATTTTATATACATATAAGGTACCATAAAATACTTTTATATGCGTATAATGAATACTAAAGACATAAAAGGAAAGAAACACTCAAGAAAATTTGCATTGCATTACATCAATATTCAATTTTAACTCGTTTATTACACTTATCTCACAAAACAGTATGATTGCCTTTCTTTAGAGTTGGACAAAACACAGAATACGTATAAACGAAAGTATTAATTTTGGACGAGAGACACGCTATATTTGTAATTATTTCACGTCGTGTAGAAGAAATCATGCGTCTCATTATCGTAAAATTGCGCGGCAATTTTAGACGATACGTAGTCACGAACTTTGAAAAATGAAATACACGATGACGCCGAGTCGTATTATAACTCGGAGAAATAATTTATTATCGTACTATAAATAATTGACGGGCATTTTAATGGTTCTGACAATTACAATGCAATCATAAATAAACGATTCGAATGAAATACGTTTTTCGTTGACCGGTCGACAACCACTGTTGGTACTTTTGGCTGATAATAAAACTACATTTCATAAAAAGCATCTCATACGTATGGAATACGGCTTTGAATTATATATTCGGACCTGCGTTTGTTATTTTATACCGCAACGGAATACAAATCGTGTTGTAAAAAATTGTAAAATCATAACGCAAAATGTAAATCGTTCGATCCAAATGGAAAAGTATTTCAAACGTCGTTTGCGTGATTTCGCGTGCAAATTGATAACTCACAGCTATTTCGGTAAAAGGAGAATTAAATGTATAAGGTGTAGAAACTTACTGTGGCAGAGTGTGTCATCGTATTTTTACTTTCAGATTGAGTTATATGAGAAATGTATAAAACTGAAATAAAATAAGACGACGTGGTATGTAGAACACCAAGAAATTCCAAGCGGATTATAAGAGGCTTCAAGGCGAGGTTGATAAATTGAAAGTTGCGACATCTTAGGATCACTAACCTTTCTAAGTAGGGATCACAGTCGCCTCGATAAAAATTGTTAAGTTCTAATATTTTACGGGATCTTGTAGGAAGATCAAACAAAATGTAAACAAAAATGTAATTCGAATAAAAATTTTATTAGAAATGAAGAAAACACATATGAGAAATACCTATTGTAAATGTTAAGTGTATGAAGTATTTTAAAAATTTTTTCGAAAGTATTCTAACTCAATGAATTTAAAGGTAACAAAAAATTTTGCTTATTTAGGGAATATTTTCCTGAGACATTATTTTTTTAATTTAAATAAAAAAAGTTCAGATTGTTCCAATGTAACTTAAAATTCTCAAATTGCAACTAATTTATACTACGTACCTCGACAAACTATAAATACTCTACTACTAACTCGTGCTTCTGCAATGCCACTTACTCAAGCGGGGAAAACTGCTAGATCTCTTCTCATTGTCAGATGATATCTGCGCGGGATGTACTTTCTTTGGAACTTTCAATCCGTGAATTATACACGTAGAAATTTCCTTATCGAACTGCGACGTACATCGAGCAAAATATTAAATTTCATTTGTACGATAATAATCTGGCCATATTTCACGCGAAACGATGTCCATAATGCGTGCTGGTAGGCGGGGGTGCTCACAAACATGGTCGGTTTGTTTCATTATAAATATCACTGTCCAATCTTAATGTCAATCTCTGGTTCGAGCATGCTACCGTCTTACGTGCGTGGCCCGACGAAAACGACGAAAACTGGCCGATAATCTTTCCCCGAGGCAGCAGCGTTCGGCTAGTCGATTAATTATGCAAAACGAATGTGAAAGAATAAAAAAAAAAAAAAAAAGGATTGGAAAAAGAAGAGGCAGCTATCATCGAAATTTAAGGTAAACTAAACGCTAATTATGTCGCAAGTTTGGCACTAAATCATTCGCTTGAGCGGTCATCGAAGAAAATTATTAATGCTTACGTGGATAGATTGCTATTTAAGGTTATAAATTAAGACTAAACGGTACTTTTCTGGACATAATGTACATGTTGGATTAGTTTTTGGTATTGGCTAAGAAATTCTTCCTACATGTAGTAAATAGTTCTTAGCTGTAACATAAATTTCATTTGAATCAGAATATGGAGTGTTTGGTCCAAAGTCCTTAGTTTAAAGTAAAATCTAAGTACGTAAATTCAAATGTGAAATGTCGTTTCATTTACCACATTGATACGTACCTTTCACGAACTAGATATGTTACAGATATTATTAGTGAAATATATTGTTATCTTTCATAATGTATTTTATATATGAAACACATTATATAGGGGATGTTACAAAATATACACAAGAATAATTTAAAACAAGAGAACGACAAGAAAATTGTTAGTATCGTTGAGAAATGTTAATTTAGAACTTAAGTCGTACAATCGCCTAATCCTTTCTTTAGGAGTTCCAGTGTTCGACATTCATGCTACAGTTCCCCTTTAGGCCGATAAAAATTTAACTAATCCTTTTAAAAAGTTGTGTCCTTAAAAGTCAGTCTATGTCGTTCGATAAGTAAAACACCGCAGGATTTCTTCGGATCTCGTCAACTTCCGATCTCGACGACCACCCCGTCTTTACTGGCGGTTTCTCACAGTGATTCGATGAAAAATTTCACGGTGCCTGCTCCCTCGTTTTCGTTCGTTCCGCCGATTAATTATGCGAATGCCGCCTCATTTGTAACATCGAGGCGTTCCTACCGCTTAATGGTTACGAGTTAGGTACGAACAAGTCGCGGCCTCACGGAACCCGGTCTCAGCATATACGCGTCATCGCGTTTTATTTTAACGCGCGTATGCACTTGGTCGCACTCGTCAGTGTATTATACATTCACAACTGTAAGCTGTGTTAAATACGTGGGAAGAATTGGTCTGACGTTGGTACAAACAGGCGCTAATTCTAGGATATAAGCGTCAGTGTAATTATCCAATAAAAATTTATTCAATATTTTATTAGAATATTTTATGAGAATATTTTATTAGAATATTTTATGAGAATATTTTATGAGAATATTTTATTACAATTCTTCAAAGCCCAAGGCTATCATCTAAGCGGTAAATAAAATTTCTTATTGTGGGTGATTAATCATTTTTTATTTAAAACATTCTATGTCAAAGTTTATTTCTCTTTGTTGTGTCATTCCTCTTACGCATTAAGGAAGTTGAATGAGTTGTAAGATTGAAGATGTTAATTGCTAGAAACATATTTAATTCGAGCAGCTTCTTTAACTTTAAATATTTGAAATTCAGTTGTGTTTTATGTTAATTAGTTAGTCATTAGTCCTCCTTTTTGTAGTTATTACAATAGATAATATCGGGCTGCTGCCTGATAAAAATACTTTCTACTTTAGCGTATAGGTATTTCAAACCCCATGGCCTTAACCTGATTAGCATCTAAGAAAACCAACGTCAGCAAACCCTTGCACGTATTGCCGTTTTAAGTTCAGTTTCGCGCAAATCCGCAGAATTGACGCGATCTGCATAGTTTCCAATGTCGAGAAGGCAACAAAGGTCTACCTTAATTATCGAGTACGTAAGCCGTAATATGGTATAAACAGTCGTTGTTATCATATAAAGTAGAATTTTAAAGGTATCAAAAGTTAATTTTACTCATAAATCAAGCGATATAGTACGCTGAGCTGTTTTTGTAGAACTGAAACATTCGTAATTAGGTTCAAAACGGAAATACGAGTCATACTACATATCATCGATACGGATTTTCACCGATTTTTACATGTGTTTGTCCTTGTGACGTCAAACTTCTGACGACCTAAAGCGGAATTTCTTACGTCACGTGTTCAAGATTTAACGCAATCTCCATAATCGTCAGATGAATTCTCAGTTCTTTTCATTTCTTGTTAATTTCCTGTAAGCGGCCGCTTGAATTAAACTGTAATCAGTAATAACCTGATCAGATTAATAGACTTTTTCATAGTCCTCTGAATCAGGAAAGTGAAGAAATAGACTGTATACAGCAATATCTTACAAATGATTTCATCTATACCTGTGTCTTTCGAAGTTCAAAAGATTAATGAACCTGTATAATGGATCAGTATTTTCCGAACTACTGATGGATTGCTGTGGTTAGTCATTGATTATCTCGCGAATTCTCTTGTACATTGTTAATTACACTTGAAATCTCTTTTTTCGGTTTATGTTCTTTTCTCGTTCAGAAATTTATTCCATATTTTGTTTACTGATATTGCATCATATAAATTTCAATGTATATGTCATGTCTGAATAGTCATATTGATCGGGCATATCTATCTACCTGCTGTGAATACTTAACCTTTATCTTTCATCTGAATTAAAAAAATCATATATCGTAGTGTGTTTTGTTGTTTATATGTGCGCAATATTTGATCGCACGCAATCCTGATCATCTTGATTTTAACGATTAAATACACGTAAATATATTGATTGAAATATACAATAAATTTGTTGATCTAGTCACGTAATAGCCCTAATTCAATATTTAAACAGGTTACTTTTTATTAATTAATAATAGTAATTTTCCCTTCATTCTACAATTTTTACATTTCGGAACGCAAATACAATTAAGTAAAACTATTTTTGTATTCGTTCAACAGCATTCCGAACTGTGTGTATACATAATATAAAGTAGATCGTGTTCGATAATTAATTTGTTTTTATCGTCACTTTCAGAATGCCTAATTTAATGATCAGCTCTTTCTTGATTATGTAGAGATTTCTTCGCAAGTAAAAAATTATACTATGATTGATATTAAATTTCAAGTGAGTGTTCTTAAAACACCAGCTAGATCTTTCAGAGCATAAAACATTTCAAAACAAACTTGCGTAACATTGACGCAGCGGAAAAGTATAAACTGTGAAAGATCAACTTGATTGGCAATGACATTTTCGAGATGAAAAGTGTTAGGTCCCGGCAGTGTTCTCTCTCAAGAATCGTTTCGATTTTAGTTCCGTTCGTTTCAATGACATCATTGTCCGGTTTAGTGATCACGCGAACTTGACAATAATTATGGATTCGAAATGGTTTACTGTAATCGCAGCTACACCGGTTCTACAGCTATTTATAATGATCTGGTTTGATACAGTCTGACAAAATGCCATTAATAAGCGATGAAATATGACCGAGGATATATCATGCTTTAGATTTTTTGTATGCAAAACGACTACTGAGCATCTCGCATTTGCGGTTAAGAGTCATTTGCAGTTTGGTCCTTGAGAGACAAAATTTCTACTTGAAATTGTCGCCTGGAAATAAAAGATAGAAATAACTTGAATAAGCGACGGATGTTTCTAATTTTTTATATGTGAAATTGTTTGTAGAATCTTTATAGTATACGATATAAATCGTTTGGAATACGCTTTTAAATTTACAGTTTATAATGTAAATCTTGAAGAGTAGTATTGTTACGTATTAATTATTACAAATTTTATTGAAATATATTTTACGAAACGTACTTCAAGCTATGTTATCTAGCACATCTACATAACTGTGATCATCGTTCAGAAGATTTTCAAGAGGAATCTCTGGTGGATTTACCGAGATAAAATTCCTCGATTAATATTAATCATCAAGTTGCCGACATCATGAATGAAATCTGTCAATGACATTTTTACTGAGATGCGATCGAAACGAAATAATTATACAGTTTCAGCGTGCGATTCGAAATTTGCGGTAGGTTATGGTTCGATGATTCACAGGATGAGATTGCAATTATTGCTTAATGAGATGCTCTTCCTGGTATCGAATCCATTAATACGTGTTATCGACTTTCTCGATACGACCGTGACTTTAGCGGGATTTAATACAGAGACCTTGACTCACTCATTCTGATGGCGCATAAATATATTGTAGAAAACATATCTTTTACTGTATATAATATCATTGAAGATAGAAAGCTGAAGCACTAATTATTTTAAGACCATTAATTGATCTTTCTAAATTTCTATTTCGTTAAAATTAATTTTTGATTTAGAAAAATGAAAGAAACCTTTTTGTAAAAAGCGTTGATTCGATAACAACATAATATTTTACCCGTCTGTGTAAGAATTTTAACTTTCTTATGTCTGATGACGTAAACTTTATTCAAAGTTAAGGTATTTTCATCGAAATAGAACGTAGTATAAATAAAAATGTATTTTTCCGAGTCCTTAAATATTAAAAACTTTGTTCTGTCGTAAACGATGGTACTTGAAACTATTACATAATATTAGTAAATTATTTATAATTTAAAATATCTTTAATCTTTATAAATAACTGTCGGATACTAAAACGAGAAAATGACATAGAAATAGTTCTCTATTTTATAATTCAAAATATGCTTACTGATTTACATATCTTCAATCCTTAATCCTTACATAATAAAAAATCTTTCTCAATGATTGAAAGAAAAAATCTTATACTTTCTTGCACGCATTAACATCAAATAAAATTCATAGTTCTCTTGAACCAATATTATAAACATTTTTTACAGAACGTATTAAATATTGTTTAAAGAATAACTCCACATTATAGTGGAATGTTATGCGTTACTATTATAAACATAAAGAATGTAAATCAGTAAAGTACCGTCCAAATACTATTTTCTTGTAAGGTTAGATATTTTATAAATCTGTTTCTTTAGATCTCATTCCGAAGAAACCATTAATACTGGAACCTATGTTCTTGTTATATCTGTAATATGCTAATTTCTCATGACACGTATCATATTTATGCCATTAATCAAAATTCGAGGTTGGTCGATTTTCATCTTTCAAGTAAATCAAGACGCCTGGTTGGAAAAAGGCAAAAATCAGGTAATCTTCGATACAATTTGTAAGGGCACAGACGTCCGGGTTCAACGTCTGTTTGATGAGCAGATTATATTGATACATATTCATTAAGTATTTTTTCCCATATGTTGCTCAAGGTTTTACCTACAGTAATACTTTTATTTGTGCTTTCGTTTTATTCAGCAATTACTTTATTAAGAACGAAAAAGACAACAGTAAGCAATAAAAGTAGCTTCGTTGGTTAACGATGGTGCTAATATTTAGTAATATTTAGACAATAATTAATATTTCTGCGAGTATTTAAAAGTTAATAAAATTATAAAAATACAGAAAATGCACATAATACGCGAAGGAAAAGAGGAGGTATAAAATATTCAATTTATATTAAGATATAAAATTTAGTAGGTGAAATAAATTTCTGTTTAAGTGCTACCCTTTTAGTTGTGTTCATAGAAATGTAAATTTGCATAAATATTCATAGCTCAGTAATATTAATTCTCATCGAAAAATAACAAAATACTTTCTGATACTTTAATATAGATATAGAAGCAAATACTTGATTTTCATATTCATAGAAAATTATTCGTATGTGAGGACTTTTTAACTTTAAAACTACCAGATTGGTGAAAATGATCAACATGAAGGTTTTCATAGAAATTTTATAGATTTTCGACGATGCACGGGAGTTTCTGTATATTTGAATTGTTTTTATAAAACAAACAGAAGCTCATCTTTCTTGTTACACTATGTATTTTTTTATGTATACAAGATTTTAGTTGTTTCTCAATAGGGATTAATTTATCATGAACGTGTAAAAATGTGTGGAACTTTCAAGCGTGGGTATGTCTATATCCTTTTTGGAAAAATTGAAAGTAAGCATTATTCAAAAATTACTGAGCACGATATTCGTTATGTAAGAATAATTATACAATGTAGAAATAATTATACGCTCTTAGTAGTTCTTAATTCAGTTTACGTATCTGATCTTTTTTTTTTTCTTTTTATTATCCAAGGTAGTTGAATTCGATTTGCATTGGTATAATAATCAAGTGATTGTGGCTTGCCGTATTGGTATACATATTTAGCTGCAAGGATAACTGAAAGGTGAAAACAGAATAATTTCAGAGTACAGAGAATACGACCGAACAAACTTGTATTTCAATAACTTATAGTACTCCAATTCTGTTGAAATAAAAGTCCCTTTATTTCTAAATATTTCTCATCAAAATCTTCCTCAAATGTAAATAAGAAAAAGATATACTTCTTAAAATTTCTTATTTCTACTGTAAAATTTGTAAGTTTTATAAAATTGCAAGCTTCAAAATACGAATCAAAAATCTGCGGAAAATGTTTCAAAGTTGTCAAAGAAGATTGAGAGGAGATTCAAATTGAATAAATCGTTTAGTAATCCTTTTACATGAGGCGTGTAAAAAGATAGGCGAGAAGTGAAGATAAAGTCACAATTTCAATTCACAGAGCTACCTTGTTAAGATTTATGACGTACACTTGCTTTCCCCATGGTGCAAGGCTTAAGAAGTTGCATACTTCGATTACAAGGCAGCAGAGCAAACAGGACTATACACTTATTTCTTTTCTTGTGGTACATCGAAAGCTGAAGTTGAAGATGTACAACGCAGTGATTAAGACCTTTCGGACATATTCACGGGAGAAAACGTTTCTATTTCAACGCTTCTGTTAACTCATATAATGACGGTACATAAAATGATTCTAGAGAGCTATATGATGTTTAACACGCATTACATACATATAACAAATATGTATCGATATGCAAATAATGTTGCAGATATTTTATAAGAAATTTTTAAAAGATAAAAATTAAACTTGATAAAGGGAGAGTAATTCTTCTCGCTAATTCTTCTCAGTATTGCGACAGGTTTACAAGAATTTTGGTATATTAAAATAATTAATGCATAGTTCATTGGTACATTGTTGTAATAGTCTAAGATTTATATTCCGTATTACGCATTATCTTTTGCTTTTAACACGTTATGTCACTCGCTATGCTACATTATTTCTGTATATTTCAATTAACAGTATAATTTTATTGTCTAATTACATTCAATTATTTTTCTTTAATAAGACTTTGTGGAATGAATATGCTTCTACGTTGATACATGTTTTGAAACTTTAAATTAACTTTCAAAATCCAAATCGCAGACATATTTGATATAAGGATTGTATTTTATTTTATTCGAAGCTACTTTACATTTTGCAAGATTTATTCACTTGTTTAACCGATATTTCTTTAACCTTTTTCTTACACGGAGAATCTGTACGGAGCGTGCGCTGTACATAGTTGTTGCGTAGATAACAACTTTGCCAGTTTCGATTAGGTTTGAGTAAGATTTAGTTTAGTTGCGTTCGAAATACAAAGGTTGAAGTTAAGCCTCTTTGTATGTTTATGCTAATTCTAACCCAGAAATCTTTCACTTCAACTAGCTTAATAGAGTATCATACGCTTACTTGTTTTTCACTGAAATATCGAAACTTCTAAGTGAACCATTATTCCTAATATCTTTTCACTCTTTTATATAGTTACACACGACCCACGTGAGATATGTTCGATTAAGCTTAACGTGATTCATCGCTCGGATGCAATTTATAGTATGTAACATATAAATAATAGAAGCAACGATTATGAACGCCAAAGCATCTAATAATTGTGAATGGAAGATGCAACGATGGAAATCTTAGATGTAACGATAACGCATTTCTACTCAGGTGTATTATGTATGTGCATCGCGATGCAAACATTAATTCGTTCCATTATTATGCTAGACCTTTTGTGTAAGTAGCTAAATACTATTTTAAGACTATGTCGATAATAGTTTACGAGTACAGAAGTTGGATTGTAGGATCTTTCATTTCCACGAGAGAAATTCTTGCCTACCATCGTTAATCATACGAAGATAATGCAATATCAGCTAATAAGTCGTCATTTATGTACCGTGTACGGCGATATTCCACAAATCAAATTAAGTGAAAACGTTTCCCAAATTTAAGTAGAAAATTAAAAACATTAGATTTTTCGTTTAGTTTGTACGAAATCAACCAAAATCTTCAAATTACTTTTCGTTGTATCATTGATTCAAATAAAAAAATATTTTACTATTCACGCTGGATTTGTCTCAATGCCAATTCATAGGCGAGAAAGTTTTACTGTTATTCTTTGAATAATAAGAAACTATAAGAAAGTATACTATAATGATCTCAAGGGCCTTTTTCAGCCACGTTACATGACATAAAAAGTTTCGACCTGTCCACTAACAACAGAATAATTTTCGTTGATCACGATTGCAATTCACACTCCAGAACAAATTTCAAACGAGAAACTTCCACGGAAGCGTTCTTCTATGAAGAGGATCTCAGCAGGCAGCCTATATCGTTTTTGCTTTTGGCTGGAACTTAGGTCAGCTACCAGGGGGAAAAAAGTATAAGAAATTTCGCATTCCATATGACCAGTAGTTAGTTCGGTGACAGTAAATTGGAAAGCAGGAAATGGAAAAAAATGTAGTCGTATATTTCTTAAAGTGTAAAAATTTGCTTAATTAAAATCTTTGGACGTTTATATTACATCGGCGGAACTTCGGGAGAAAAGGAACCATTTTTTTAACGATCGAAGCTGTCCAGGTAGCTAGTAAACGTCCAACAAAAATTTCGGATTTCTGTAAAATTTTCGATTTAATCTCGTTTAATCGGGCTAACGCGAGTATATAAATGTCGTGATTTTTAAATGAATATTTCATTGAAATTTTTTTTATAAAAGTACGGTGAAAAGGGAGAACAATTTCCACTGAGTGAAATGATTACAAATATTTATGCCAAGTACATTATTTCCACTAGTTAGATTAGGAGCAATGGAAAATATATTTGTATTTAAAGAAATTGAGCTTCCAAATATTAACTTGTTGCGTAAGAAGCGATCGATTTCATAAAAGTATAAAATTTGTCATGATTTACTGGCTAAACATAGTGGCATTTATCACACATCAATTTCATATATATATAATTCCATTATACAAAGTGGCGAGAGATAAGAAAGTTAATTGATATGGCCACACGTGAGAAAATTAAAAAGTTATCCACGCCAGAAATTTATATCGCGTACAAAGACCGTAGTCGCGAAATGATGTGTATATATATCTATGTCTTAACAGAATGAACGCTTTAACATAAATTTAGAAGAGATTAATTAGATGCAGAGAAAACTATAAATTGACTTATCATTTAAAACATCTTACGAAGCAATGACCAACCTGTTCGATAAAAAAAGCCAGTAAATCATTATTTCGAAGAAAACTATCAAAATGCTCGTATTATAAACCGAATGAATTATGTGGTAGTTTTAAAGGATATTCTACTAAAGCGATGCTGAGGATGTTGGATCTGCCTGTTCAAGATACAACGATATTTCGTTGAAACGAGCACACGACGTTATTGTTGGAAATTTTCGGTGTGATCGACCGACAAAGCTGTACTGTTATTCTTCGAATAAAACGAACCATTAATTTCGTTCTAGTAAACAAAGCGATATCTCTTTTTTAAGGATGATAGAAAACAGTACAATGAAATCAAGGGATTTAGGTGACAAAACTACAAATTATATTGAACGAGTTGCTATTTTTCTTGACAGAGGAATCCATTTAAAGAAACTGTCAGTTGTGAGGAAAGTAGCTACGAACAATGAAAACTTTCATTTTTAATATTTGTGGAAGAATATTCGAAATTTCTAAATAAAAATTTCTAAAAAGATTTTAGTGGATTATCGGTATAAATTAAGTGTGCATGCAGGTCATTATGCATTTATCTTAATGAATCCTATTTTTAACGATAGTTCTATCTACTGATCCTTTTTACTTTTATTCTTCACCCATATATAGCAAATTGGATACTTTTTCCATTCTTTTTCTACGTAGATAGGATCTCGATATATTTATTGTTATTCCTTGATCAAAGATTATTACTGATTAATTGGCAATTTTAGTCAAAATGAATCTCGTGCAGTACTAGATTCTGTAAAAGTGTTTACTGGTTATAACGTCATTGGAATATCAAACAAAAAAAGCTTTTTCCGATATGTGTCATAAACTTTTTGTTCAATGGAATCTTGTTTGGTATCGAAAAAAGAAAACATGAAAAAACAAATCAAGCTGTAACCATTATTTGGTTTATAGACGCTTTGATTTATATGAATGTTAGTAATTAAAGATTAAAGTACTTGCTCGCTGAGAATTCTTTATTTAATTATAAATAATTGTATTTAGACAAAATCAAACGAATTAAATATAATAAATATTTAAAAATAATCAGTATAAAAGAGCGTTAATTTGAAAACACTAAAAATTCCTTTTTAATAGATAAATATTTTTCTTAGTCAACGTGATTTACATTTCATATCTAATTACATGCTATTGCTTTAAACCGAAATTGTTTACCACCGAATTTAATATTCATCTGTTATGAACACGTAATTCTAAGCAAATGCGATACGTAAGAACCTAAGAACGTAATACTGATTCATTGGTCGTAAAAACGTCCAATCCAACAGAATTTATTTGTTTACGTCAGAAGATCAGTAAAATTACACTTTTACGTATAGTAATCTATATCGTTTGAGTGTTAGCTTTTCTCATTATCACGATACAATTTATAGCAGTTGACAAGTAACACTTGGATACATGAAACCTTCCATAAACAATAATAATTAACTTTTTTAACATAAATAACTTCATTGGCATTTTTATTTGTCCTTTAAGAAGGAATGTGGAAAAAATATCACTGTTAAATATTTGTATCATATAAACGTTCCTATAAGTCAGAAAGAAAGAGAGAGAGAGAGAGAGAGAGAGAGAGAGAGAGAGAGAGATTGTGAAAATTGGCTCGTTTCGAATTCACGGATTTTCTAAAAAAGAATCACATGGTCTGCGAGATGAAACCATGAACGAAAAATTTAGCCGAAAATCGTCCTTGCAATCTAATACCTGCAGAGTAGTCCAGTGTTATATGCGTATCATATATAACGATGTTAATCTATGCCAATATTTTCTAAAGTTAATGTTCGAGCAGTGTCACAAAGTGTACTAGTTTAAGATTCGCTGTTGTCCAATTTAAGAACTCCTAATGTAATAATGTTTATCTTAAAGTATCTCTGCGCGACTAGAACGAAGTATCCATAGTAAAACTATAGAATTTCGTTCTTAATTAAGACATGAAAATCTGCACGACTAAAAATCCTTCCTGGAAAAGAAGTGGTTTCTTCTAATTTAAAAATTAACGTCGCGTCAACAACGTGGGAAGATTAGATTATTTTGTGCACTATTATCTATTCGTCAACTATATTCCTTGACTTCTGATGAGTTCCTCGAATTTTGATATTTCAATCTTCCATTTATTTGGCAAACATATAAGACTTAATATTCCAAGAAAACCTTCAGCATGGAACTGAAACGAGAAATCAGAAGTATTTTTCAACACAAAATCCGTCACAATGAAACTATTCAATTTTATACTTAATTAGGCGAGCTTTCAGACAAGATAAACCCTTCAAACAATTGCGAAACATTCCTTTACTTCTCACGTTCCATATACGTCATATCATCGAATCTTAACAGAATCCGCAAAACGCTTAATTACTTTCACCTTCAATTAACGCAACAATTCTCATCTCTCAATGTAATCACTCTCATTTATTTCTCTCGCAATATGTACGGACAAGCTAGCTCGTCATCAGTCGCCTTCGTTCGGCGAGCGGAAATTAAGTCGATTCTATCGCGAGATTGCCCATCTGGCAGATTGATACCAGCGATGAAACCAAGACAAATCAACAAACCGTGTCAAACATAGAGGCAAAAGCAAGAAAGAAACAAATAAGAAAATAAACCCTTCCTTCTCGTTCCTTTTCGAGCAACAAAAAGAAACGTAGAATGAAAGAAAAAACAAGAACGGCAAACGCCCACCGCGAACGTAGCCGTGTCTTTAATCAAAGCTTTATCTCCGATACACAGCAGCCAACCTGTAATATTCGCGACGCGGCATGTCGGTACCTTCGTCCACGCACCAAGTACGATTTATTGCCGACTGATAGCGCGTCGTAATGCATTCATTATATCGGAAAGTGCACGGGCCGCGGGTGGACAAAAGTCAGCGTGAGATGGTATCCTGGCGGTTGAAGAAGGGCGATTTTTGAGGGACGCGGATCCACGACCCTCGCCACGGCAGATACGCATCCAGGTGTCGGCCTTTCGCGCGCCTACCCCATGGCCAACGACGAAACAATGCTCGAGGAACTCGAGGAACAATGCAGCAAGATATGCCTAGGTCGCGGCTGACCTCCAATACAAGCCGACGCGTTTGCGCGATCGGCGGAATTCCAACGAGAGGCCGCGCGACCGAACAGCCGACAGAGTGGCACAGCCGCTTGGCATTCGAGAAATGCAGATAAAGGGAAAATTTAGCGCCACGATCGAGGGCCAGCTCGATGTACCTTCTATAGGGTCCGTGCATAGCGACCAGTGTTGGCTCTTGATGGGGGAAAAAAGTGCATTCGACAAAATATGACGCGGAATCTCAGAGTGCATGAGTGGCAAGTATTAGGAGATTTGAGAGGATATATGCGAGGAAAATTGTAGATGGAAGTGATGTAACGCGGTTGTAAAATTGATGGGCAGCTGAAGTTTAATGTTTCACCGCAAGAAGCGATAGGATCTTAATACTGCATAGTTTTGTACATATATGTATATAATGAGATTGTCTGTAATATATAAATAAGTATTGCAACATGATGCACATTTCTTCAACGAGTATCGAGTATCAATGAGTATCACTTCTCACTGCTCTAAATTTGTAGGCGCATTTTCACCCAATATATTTGGGAAAGTTTGAATATCTTAGATATATCAAGGAGATCGATGATTTTTGGTTTGATCGATATTGCAAGGGTCGCGAGCAAAAAAGTTGAGAAGTAATGGAATTTGTTGTGGGATTTAGGTCGGAAAGTTTGGCATTGATGAAGCAATTTGTAGGTTGAAAATCCGATTACCAATAACTTTTCTTTGTAGGTATAATCTTAAAATAAGAATGAAAAAAAAGATTATAGTCCATGGCCTTGTTAAATTATCGTCTCTCAAATAACTATAATATAATTTTAATGAATATCCGGAAATTAATTGTTTAAAAATTTATTCTTCGATATTCCTACTGCAATTTCTTCGAATTTCCTTCTCAAAAAACGTAATTGCACACCGCAGTCGAAGGAATTCTGCGACAAATAATGGTTGCTTCTGTTCGAAATTCTGCATACCTGGAAGCAGATCCGGCCCATTAATCGGAAAACGACATTATTAATTTTCGAGTTGAGTGCAAAAAAGGCATCTCTTATCTTTGCGGATTCGCGAAGAGATATATATCGTTTCGTGTAATTCAGCTTCACGTTTTAGCGCCGGCTTTTTTCAGAGTGTATTTATACGGACCGATAATACAACATGGTTCCTGCTTTAGATGGAATTACGTTTCGAATTTTGCCGATGCTCGATAATCGAACAGTCCAATCTTTGATCTTCCTTTTGCACGCGTTGTGCATTGTTTGCCCACCGTTGTGTACAACTGCGAATTAATGGCAAGTAAACCAAACCATTCGGAAATTATCCACGGACATCTTCTGATCGACAAAATATGTTTAGAGTATGTAAAAAGATAAGAATATATATGACTTAGTTATATGAAAATAGTTATAAAAGTCTTCAATTAATATCAGACTAGTAGAATGAAAAATACAAGAAATTAGAACAAAACACATTTGGATATTGAATAGAACTTTTTGTAAAATAAAATCAAAAGATGATACTTTACAAGTAGTTTATAAAGATAAATCTATATCTAAGGAGATAAAATTAGAAGGATAAGAATATTGATAAAAAATTGTTAAAAATATTCATAAAATTTTATTTAATATTATAAAGATAAAGATTAATATTAAAATATTATAATGCACTATGTATTAAAAGGTATTTAGGGGTATATTGCTGGTCAGAAAATATTAAATTCTTAAATGCATATTAAATGGAAGTAAGACATGTAACAGTATTTACTAAATATATCCAGCAAATATTAAATTGGTCAAAATGTCTTTTAAAGAAGTACTTGAGTTGGAATAAATCTCTGAATGCTATCAATCTTGTGTGATTCGAGTCAATTTGAACTTGATTCACTACTTACGCGGTAAATTGGCCATTTTTTAAGTTAAATTATCAGCACGAATTTCCATAACGTATCATTACTGCTCATTTGCCCTGCAAGGCATTCGTATTTTCCACTGTAGATTTACAGGTACAAATGATTTCTCGGATACATTAGACTAATTTATCCATTTGCATTCATACCAGAAAGAATAATACCTATACTGTTCGTCGAGTGCTTGATAAAGCAATTCGTGATCAGGTATAAGAGAAAATGTTTCTTATCGTTACATTAACTTAAATAAAGTTGCAGCCTTCATAAAATTAATAGAGTTGGAAACTCCAATTGTAAAAATACAATTACTTTATATTACGGCATTTATAAGCTATCAATGTGTAAAAAAATAATATTTAATACGAAATATGTTAACGTTTATTTTACTGCACTCGCTCTCGCCGAATATTGCTTTAATTTCAATTACCCTTGAATATGACGTATCTGCCAGTATCTCTAATCCAGTTGTCATTATAGGTATAATGGAATCATAAATTATTTGATATCATTTCAAGAAACATTTATTCAAATGCAATATACCAAATGAGATCAAAAAATCATATCGTCGAACAGCTAAATAATAAACTAATTCGGCGAAAGATTATCTGCTTATTCAATTAATCTAACGCGTAATGATTTCAAAATAACACTTATCCGAAAATATTATTTAAATAATCATTTTTCAAATATTTTATATAAACAACGCTCGAACTTACCAAAATAAAATACCAAAACGCACATTTCTCTATCATTTTATAACACGCTTGATTAATAAATTACTTTTTATCTGCTAACGCTTTTCTAAACGTAAACATCCCGTCAAAGAATTCAGCTGCTCACAATCAGCAGTACCTCTATTCAAATTACTTATCTCTTACTTCAATTTCAAACCAAACTTCCGTATTAATATGCATACTACAGCATCCATAAACATACCATTGAAACGATCCTTTTCAATCACTGTCCATTCCGATAGTCTCAGAATTCAACGATTCATTAGTAATACCATAATACTATAGTATTACACATACCGTTACACCTATCTGGATGACCCCTTCGCTGCTAATGTACATCGTAAATAGAGTTCAGCGTCCGATAGATATCGGATAAATTTTATTCGTGAACCGTTGGAGCGGTAGCCAGGCGACGCGAGGTATCCTCAAACATAAATTCCGAGCGGGCGTATCGTTAAAATCTCCGTGGAACGTGCGCGCGCGCACATCGCGTCACCTGGCATTCCCGGAGATTTCGATGCGTGGTCGCGAACGAATTCGAGAGCCGGAGACGGGGCCCGTGATGACGTGAAAAACTGGCGGGATCCTTGCGCTCTTAACTTAACGAAGGTCGTCCCGCTTATACGCAAGGTCGGTTATTCATCCGCGTTTATTGCACAAGGATTTCATTAAATCGCTTTGTATTCCCCAATAGTCATCGATGTAGGTCTATCGTAACGCCAGGAGAAAATAGCAGAACGGTTCCGTGCCTCGATTCGACGAATCTCTGATGTTACCCGTTACGAAGATCGTGCAACTCGCGATCAGAATGACTTCGAAAAGAAGAAGATGATTGCTCGATCGACCATGTCCTGTTGGGTTCTTCCGTTGTATTAATTAACTTTTGATTTTCATCCTTTTATCTTGGTATGTTCACGATCTTAAAATGCCTGACGAGCTCGCGATTTTTGTATGGTTTTATTGCTTTTTTATAAAATTAGTTTGAACGTAGTTTTACGAGCCGAAACCAGTTTCGACGAAATTTTTACGAGGATTTCTTTTCCTCTTTGCAGAAACTGTTTCGTTGCAGTTTACGTTCTTTTGTTGCATCACGCCGGATGGTACATACAACTCGCAACAGCTTCATAAAGATTGATTTTATTGTGTTTCAAGAAACTTATGGACAACCGCGATACAATTCGAAGCTAGCCGCGTGATGCATCGTTCGAGTTTATTTTATTCGGTGCAATTTTCGAAGACTTTTACTTTGTCTCCGAGTGCTTTTTGTTTTAAACGGTACCGAATTTATGCCTGCGATAAACACCTCGATCATGGTAAAAGACTCCTCTTCGTACAAAAACGACTTCGTACGACCTTCGGAGAACACGCTGCATGTTAAGATTTGAAAATTGTCCTTACAGTTTTATGATTTTCCAAAAGAATCTGATGAGTCACCCTTATATTTCGAATGACTTTGTTAGCTTTTTATCGAAAAATATTTCTATATCTATCTACTAATTTGCAGTGAAAATGTTACACTAATAGCCGTTTAAAATTTTTCAAATCGATTTTTACTGTCGATTTTTCTTTTTCTCGTTTAAGTATTTCAAGAAACATTCAACTAATGAAATGTTTATACTGGAGATTGGTCCAACAATCTGTGTAATTAGAATGTTCATACAAAAAATATATATGTCATAAAATTTTCAATCGATACTTTCTATTTTTCCGAGTTTATAAGTTCATAATAAGCGAACACAGAAAAAATGTGACTTAATAAAATCAACTAAAAAAGTCAAAGTAATCGTGAGGCACAGGACAAAATGCTACGCAATAAAAACTTATTGTAAAGATATCCAAAAGGGACGAACTCCTCGTTCACCGTGCATAAACACGTTATGTACATAGGTATCCAAATACATGTTGCTGTACGAAAACTAACCAAAAAGCACGTAGATAATAATATCGGTAATAATATGTTACTTTTATAATATTTTTTAGATAATTACATTCCATTCTTAACATTACTACACAACGACAACGCTTTATGAATACGTTACTTACTGTCAGTCGTGTTTCTTTAATCAAACATTCGATCGATCCTATTTTTCTCTTTGCAAAGGTTCATCCTTTAGGTTGATTCATTAAAATTTACACATCCGATACAACCATGTAGGGTGTAATATTTCCGACGCGATTAAGTGCTCCCAATCAACCGCAATAAAGACATGTACATAGCAAAACGACGAGAAAAAGCTGCCGAAAAAATTCGTTAACCGTTTCGCTGGCAATTTACTCGTTGGAAATCAGAGAACCGTGAAAAATTACAGAAAAGGACGGACATTAAGGGCACGTGGGCGGTAAATCCAGAAGGCGAGGCTGCACTTTTATAGAACACTCTTGTCTGTGACAGATCGCTGATGACCTTGAGCTCGTGATACCGATCACTATCGAACTAATTAAGGTGCCTTCGAAGAACGAATATCACTGTTGAAAACTCGTATACCTTCATATATACATATGTATATACTACATATACTACACGAGAAGGAATCTGAAAGTGTAGCGTGATGCTCCGCCTAATTTTGATTAATATTTATGTATAATTCTTGTATTAATTAGTGCTACTCACGTTCACAGCCTCGTGACGGAATCACGTTCGCGCCGTCGCGTTGATGAAGAGTTTTTAATCTTCGATCGTTTTATAAGAGTTCAATGTCAGATAGCTGATTTAGTGTAACCGTACGCTCGGCAATTTGATTGAAGATTTTTTGACGTTCTCATGTTTTCTTTTCGAGAGAGAGATATAAGCGAGTCATTTATAAGTTACACTGATTAATCTCATAGATAGAAAAATGACGATTAAATGGTGAAATTAAGTGGTGATTGTTTATACATTTATGGGAAATTAATATACATAAAAATGTAGATAGTATGCATAATACTTATTATAATGTTTCAGGCGTGAAGCAAGTCTCTATTTTCATTGTGTTTCATTTCTTTCACTGTGTTTATAAAGATATAAATTTACATAAATATCCGCAATCTAGCAATGATACCATAGGTATAATTTTTTAATTTTAATTTATATCATTTCCTTGCGAAAAACAACTTTCTTATCATTTTTGATCCGTAACGCGAGACTTTAAGCTTGAACATCAACTGCTTCGTAAATGGTTTCAAATTTTTACATATACAATTATATGTACAAAGATGATTTATTATTCGATATTTAACTGCAGATAAAATATCACGTATAAGTACATGATTAAAAATAATTCGAAGGATACATTCCACATATTCTTACAGCTGAAATAACCCGATATTGTCAAGATGCAGTAAAATGTGGCATTATATATTATATTAAAGTTTCTTTGACTGAATAACGAGCACTTAAACTACATCGTAAATGAACGTTACCTGATCGCGAATGTTAATTACGATTCAGCTTTGTGTGCATGAATAACACGATTGGTGGTACTATTAAGGGTTGGAGGTGTCAGAGCGTGCATTTTATTATTCTTTGCAACTAACAAAAGAAGGAAAAGGAACGCGGCAATACATCAGCGTCACATTTTCCTTGTTGTTATGTTCTGATTAGGACGAGATAAATTAAAGCGTCAGTTAATTGCGCTATATGTGTTATAGTTAACGCTTCGACGTAATGTGTAACGTATGTTTCACAATACTTTCACTTACACCATTGTGTAGCAACAAAAACTTAATCAGACGTGAATATCACGGTCATAGCTTTAGCGCATAAACGAGGTGAACTAGTGTCTTGGAAAAAAACGCCGCGATGGCGATCATGTCGTTACTATGCTTCATTTGCTAGCAAGGGAGTGACCAGAAGGTACAGTAATCCTAGAAGAAAAGTTCCTATAACATCGATGAATTGTCTCTCGATGGCAAATTTGGGGTGTCGTTGACTTGGTACAGTTTCTTGTCTTTATCAGTAACTTGATATAAATTCAATCTTTTCAGTATAGCGATACGTGATGCATAAATTAAATAGAAATTAGTACGTTATTATGAATCAAAATTAGGTCCACAAGCAAATTTGTCTACGAATGTCCCACTAATAATAGAAATTAAAATTATTAGGACAGGTTTTTAATCCAACCCTAATATTGTTGATCAAAATTTGGTTGGTTCCTTTTACTTGAATGTAAAGGAAATTTAAAATTTATTTTAAAGTTTGTTGAGACTTATTCTCGGGGATATTTAAAGTTTCATTTCTTGTAAAACTCTTTCACTCAAAATTTACGTATGCAGAACACGAATATAGAACGCAATGTTTCGAGTGAACACTCCCTCAATTCGATCTTGTAACGCTAATAAATTCAGCAGACGAAGCAAACTCACTTTCGAGAATTTACCGAATATGACTTGCGTTTCGCATACAATTAGCAACAAATTATCAGTGAATTTCTATGCATTTTACAGAATCACATGTTCACGTAGCTACAGATGAATGATAATTTGAGCTGAAGAATTCTAATGAAGAATTTTTTCATTTTCATAATACATCATTTTTATAGCCCAATAAAGATACTACAAAGTTTGATCTATTTAGACCTAACTAATTAATATGGAAATCCTAATAAATACAACGGTGTTCATTGCTAGCCACTGCATAGCATATCAGCCATTCTCGTTTCATTATCTGCCTACTTCCACTATCCATCGATTACCTGTCCCTTCAGTCAATTAAATGAAAACGGAAAAAGACGGAAGAAAAGCTTGCCAGAGGAACGCAACACTGCTCGAAACTCATCCGATATCACGGTTTCAGTGTCCAGGAAACCTGATAAGCATATCAAGCAAACATTCTCGTTTCGTTCTCCGCCCACATCCATCGACTACCTGTCCTTTCAGTCAGTCAATTAAATGGAAACGAAAAAAGTTCGAAGAAATGTTGCCAGAGGAACGCAACGCTATTCCAATATTGTCCGATATCTCGGTTCCAATATCCAGGAAAGATCCCTGTCCGTTCGATTCAACAATGACACGTATCAATAGGGGCGCTAGAGGGGGGGCGCGCGATTCGTCAAGCTCTCATGACGTTCCGGTTAGTCGAGGTAAATCGTAGGGAGCACACGGTGGCGGAGGTTGAGAATCGCGTGTTAGAGAGAGGGTAGAGAGGCGAGTAGAGGCGATCGGTTCTCTCGGATCAGCTGTGAGAGCGGCGTGGCGCCGTGTGCCGCGGCTCTGACCCGCTGTCAGTTGCCCGAGCCCTGTGCTACGGTTAGGACCGTGCAATCGTCACCTTTTAACGAGCACGAGACAAGCTTGCGGGATCATCACCGAAACGACTGGGCTTTCACGGCCGCGTCGACTAGTCCTCGTTGCGAATCGCGTCGTTTCATCGGTGAAGATTGACCACGGTCAATCGAAACACGGTACAACTTGGAGATCAGGATCAAACGAACGTCGTTGATACGTGAACTGCTCGTTGTCCACGGTCGATTTGTAGAACGTGAGTCGGATACACGGATTAGCGAAAGAAACAGGCAAGAGAGAAACAGTGATCGATCGCGTTCCGTTTCGATCGATCCGTGTCGGAGCACACCATCTGCTTGAAATCGTGCCCCATGATCGACTGGGATTTCTAAAGATCACGAGCCGCTCGTTGAAAGCTTGAAATTGCGCTTCGATCATCCGCGATCGTTGATCCTTACGTTTCGAACGTGCCGACTTGAGGGAGAAAGAGATAAAGAAAGGGAGAGGAGATTGCCGGTTCGAACATCGTGGTGGTTTTTGTGGTGGAAAAGTGATTCGAGGTTAATCAAAGAGAAGCTCGACAAAGCCAAGGGCCGCATGCTTCGCTAACAAGTCTCAGGATGGTCTGGTAGAGGAGGAGTCTGATGGTTCGATCGCGAGAAATGGCGTGCGGAATATCGTTCGAAGCGACTGCCACGAGCACGGTACTTTTCCTGCTGGTGAGTAGCATTCTTTAAATTATCGTGAACACGTGCATGTGTTTCATTTGGATAGCCGTTTCTAATAGATTTGATAATATGGCCACCGGAAAGCGGCACTTTCACTTTTTACGCGAAGTCCTGTACGGCAGAATAGGTATACTCGTATTCCTGAAGCCTGGCTTTTTCATTGTTTATGGCGAAACGAACGTCACATCGCTCGTGGAAATACGTAATGTGTTGTACTCGTCGTCGAGAAGTTCGTTCATGTTCGGAATGTTAAATTTAAGAGGCGAGTTATCGGCTTTAAATCACTCGAGTTCGCGATGCTTTTGTTTACGTGCTCGAAAGACGAAGTTCGAACGTGAATTATTTTTACGAGCGGCTTAGCTCGTTCGTGTGGTCACTTGGTGTAAATATGAGTATCGCCGGTACGGTTGAGGTACTTTCGAGATGCATTGTACTGTACCTAAACGCTATGTTTGGTAAGAGTAACATTCACGGTGAACTCGGTGGAATTTAAACTTGATCGTACGTATACCTTAGACGCACACAATTTCGTGTACTATCTCCTCCTATAAGCTTTTAACCAGAGATCGTTGACCCGTAGCGGTTTTAGTAGTATTAGTTGTATATTAAACGAATAAAATATTCTGCAGTGAATAACGAGAAAATAGAAATATATGTTGTATATATTTTATTATTCAGTAAATATATTTATTTATTCGTTATTGCCATTTACTCAGAATACACTAAATTAAATAGAGAGAGAATAATCTTCAATGTTGGTTGCTCAATTTCTTATTAATATTATTTAATTATTAATTAATTATTAAATAAAAAAAGCTCGTGCATATTTATGAAAATGGATATTAATTGAAATCAGATGCATTTAAAAGAATGATATTTAATACCAGTTTTTATAATCGAGATGCATTTACGAACATCAGATATAACATTAATATTTATAACTTCCTGATGTTTTAAGAATGCGTAATCTCATTTCAAGATTTTCAAAACTTACGAAACACTTATGCATCGTCGGATTTTATATTCTCGGTATATATACTATAATATAACTTATGTAATTTATAAAATGAAAAATCTCAACGACAATGTGCCTAAGAATAGTTGTCTGTTTCATAAATTACATTTACTTTAAATAACTCCAAATTACATCACAGGCGTAAATGTCATGAATTCGCCAACATCAACCTTTGTTACGTCCTCAACGCGATCCGTCATACACTTTCTGAAACAACACCCTTTATATACAAACCGTGACATTTTGTCCGGTGATTTCATCAATGTTCCTATAGCATGTTTAACAATGTTTTACTTAATTTCAAAGTTGAGTAGATCTTTCGAAAGTAACTGTAGATACTATAAGGTTCTATATAATAATATTCTGTAATATTAAGTTAGTCATTTGTCTTAAAATATTATATTTTGCAACTATTTAATTAAAGTTTATAGTACGATGATTATATATTGTTAACGGATGAGCATTTTTTAGCAATACCGTGTTAATGATGTGCAAATTACACCGGCTGAAATCGTTAATTCAGGTATTTGCGATCATCCCTATTACAATAGACTTTCACCAAGACAGTAACGCCTATTGTTAAATTCTGCAATCATAAATCATCTCGCTGCCCTGTACGATCTTTCGTTTAAATAGTGATCGAACATTTATACGCGAAAAGTATCAGCGAAAGTTATCGTAATTATCCAAACAATTAATTTTCAAAATATCCAAATTCTTCGTAGAACTTACAAATTCAACTATATAATTGTATTATGAAAAAATTTATTTCTATTTGTTTCTCCATATTCTAATTTCTAGTATTTTGAAGCACTATAAATATGTATAAAACGACATGCAAATTTTTATTTCAAGCAACGAAGAACTAAAATAAATCGAATTCCATATGAGTACATTTCTATTTATATATTTCCCACTATATCACATATATAAAAAAGATACTTGCACCACTCTTTCGCCAACTCCCTGAATTACCGATTCCTTAAAAATTTTCTGACATGCGGATCACAACCTACCCCACGACGACACACTTAACCACATCCGGCGGCACTACCGATCGAAGCAAGGTATCCAACCCGACCACTCGGCGATCACTCAAAAAGTCATTATCACGAACCCGTTAACATTAACCTTCACGCGCCTCGAGCGTGGACAGTCGCGCTGCCAAGAACACCTCTTCCTCGCACGCAAACCGTGACATTTCTCCGCTTGATTTCATCAACGTTGCCCCATCATATTTAATAACGTTCAACGCACTCTTACAACTTTTCTTAAGATGACAACTTCGTTAAGACATTGATTGCCACGCGAATTTTATTTATCTTGCCCTTGCTGTTGCGATCGATTGGAACATACTATGCCATAACATTTAACTTTTGCAAAACATCGTATCGCATAATATTTCATTTTTCTTTTGACAATATTATCCAAGTCATGAATTTTTATCTAGCCGATGAAACTCATCCTACTTTTAAAAATTATCCTAAAAAATCTAGTCACGTGGGTCATCGATAATCACCGTGACAGTCAACGCGTTAATCGTTAGAGAGCGTTATTCTATTACGGCTGTAACAAAACTATTCTATCTCGATGCGTGCAAGCGAATCTAGTGGCATTCACACACAGCATGACACACGCATCGGTAGGTGTACGACTAGAGTCAAGGATACAGGCGTTATCTCGCCGGTGATTGCTATACTTCACGCAGGATACACGGCGAATGGACGATTGTGCATGCTCGACCGAGGTTCACGTGCAAATGCACACACGTCGTCACCGGTGAACGCTACTCTCGTTATGCAAGCTGGTGGAATGTTAAGCTGCCATGGTTCCTTCGGAAGATTACGCTTCGATGATTTATCTTGTGCAATGGAACTTGCAAGCACAGCTAGTTGAAACGTTTTAGATCCTGTCATGTCAAAAATCGGTGGAAAGGTTCCATTCGCGATTAGCCGTGTCGTTTAATCCATTAAGCACCAACGTTGCGTTAAGTCAACATTTCATTGGTTATTCTTTGCCAGTCCATTCACATGATGGAATTTTACTTCTCAACGGCACGTTGAATAAGAGAAATTCAAACGATTTGCTTAAAATTTCTCCATTGTTACTTCTCCTTCCATCTAGATTCCATAATATTATAAAATTTGAAGGAATTGGAATGTTTAGAGCAGAACGATGAAAATATGTTCCACGTACAAGTACTTTTATGAGTAAAAGTAGGATTCTAACGTGATATAATTGAATATGAGAACCGCTTATTAGATCCAAAGATATAAGCCTGTTAAATGTGGATTATAAATTGACGAATTCTCGTAAAACAACAGAGGTATAATTACGTGAAGGCAAAATTTCAATATTTTCCATATTTTTAATGTCTCCCAATATTTTAATATTATGACAAACGATATCGTTAAAGTTATAAAAATGTTGTAACGATACATGTTTAGTTGCAACGATAAATAGAATAACAATTTTTATAGTATCAAATTGCATAATTCTGTGTAACAATGCATTCCCTTAAATTTCGGTGACTCTTGACGTTAAGTACAAACTTATTGTCCGCTCGTTGCGACGAATAAAATACGAGTAATCGATATTCTTTTCACGCATTCCTTGAAACGCCAGTTCGCAAATTTTGTACATTGCACTCACTTTCTCTGCACGTATTGGAAGAATATAAATCATTGCATTAAATTCACCGACCATTGTAACGCATCGTAACGTCCTATTCTTCGGAGAAACTGGAAATCTTCACGTTAACCTAATAATGCTTCCTTTGAACTTGTAAAGTAAATCCTACACACGTTCTATATAAGTATCGTATATTTCTATAGCATGACATAGTACATCTATTTATATAAACGTTTTATATGTAAATTTTAGTACAATACCATTCTTCAGTGTCTCGCAAAGCTTTTCCACAGACACGCTTGATGATAATTTAGATATATAAATAGTAGGATCTCGTGTGCATTTATTACGCTCCTGTAATGAACAAATAGCATGCTGTGCTTGCACAATACCTAACTACTACAGCTATTATTCTCGCACTTCAATATTTAGTCATAAACATCTCGTTACTTGTACTCGACCGAAATAACAAAACGTTAAACTGATTCTTACGCGTATATTCTAATTGTGTGTTTATAGAACTTATCTTGTACATTAATTAATCATAACCGCTTATAATTAAGCAACTAGTGACTTAGGTAGGTACTAATCATTCTAATAATTACACGAGTTTCTCATCATAGTACATGTACAATAGAGATACCCGTAACGAGTATCCGCACGTAATTATCTTTCATTGTAATGTTTCTTTAACCCTTTTAGTAGTATGTAAAATGTTTCACAATGTACGTGTATTACGCTCTGCTTACGTATTACTACACTGCGAATATCTGTACATTTATGAGCAACTTAAAGGTATAAAAATGTATATGATACGCAAAAATATACGAAATACCAAAAGTAAAATATACATCGTAGTATTATAATGTTTAGTGAATTAGTATTTTATTCTATACTATATGCACCGTTTCTTTGGCTATTTTTTGATATCTGCAACGCTTTCTATAGTTTCTATGTAGAGTACTTAATTTCTTTCTATCGTAGAAATTTCTTAAAACTAAGATCAGTTTTTCGAACGACTTCTTTTTCTTCTACCGAAACTTAATGAATCAAACTTTTCTACATCCATCTTCCAACTATCAAGCTTCCATTCAAATCTACTCCAATTGGAAACCAGCGTATTGTTCAAAATGTCTACTTTTCAGCGTCAGTGTGTTTCTCCGTTATTTAAAAAATTCCCAGCTCGTCAGTATCCTGTGTTCGTCCGAGTCGAAAAACTGAAAATTCCGTCAGGACATTACCGCTGTGGCGTCCATTCGAATTCCTGACGCAACACACGCGGTGTCCCGGAGCTAAATAAGAACAATTAAAAGCTCGTATTACTGTATCGCGGCCAGAGAGAAAAGTCGAAGGAATTCAAGACAAGTTGGATAGCATCTGGGGAGGTCAGCCGAGGCAACGTGCGGGCCTCCGCGAGGAATATATGTGTGCACGTGGCAAGAATCGCGCGAGAGTATCAAGCTTCGTCACGCAAGCGTAATTAGCGGCTGTAAAGGGCGCCTTTCGGCCGATAGTAGTAACAAGAATTTCGGAGATTAACGACCGATTAACGTAATTAATCGGCCACGCTTCTTTGAAAAGTATTCGGCATGAACGCCTGATTAATAATCCACACGGCGCTTTTGATAATTACGAAGTGGCTGGTCTCGATGCTCTGATTTCTATAAATGACCCGTCGCTGATTACTGAAGGAAGATGGAGGAAAAATGAGATCAGAATTTCGATTACGGGATAAGATTCTTTGTTATATTTTTTACGAGGCGAATTTATACCGCGAGATGATGTGGTCATCTTGTTAGGGATTGTGATTAATATCTTGCTTGGGGGTATTGCATAATATTTTGGCAGTGATATTTTTAATGTTTTGTAATAAATTATATGGTTTCTGTATTATATATCGGTTAGTAGGAAACTTTGTAAGGATTTATTTAGAGGGCTTCGTTATACTTTTTGTAATTTCAGTCGAAGTGATTTAAATCGTTTAGAATAATTTCCTGATAAAATTTTGAATATACATGTAGTAGTTTGCAGTGTTAGTTGTGTTGGTTCTTCTATTTTCAGATTGTTTCTAAATAAAGTTAAATTTTTGCAATGAGAAAATGCGAAATAATAAGACGTGTAATATTATACAGTGACTACAGAAAGTATTTCTGCACTATTGAATTTACCATAGCATTTAAATACGAACAAACATATTTTTCGTGTCATTTAATAGCACTTTCTTACGACTGCAAAAATTTGATACTATGAAATTATCCATTTTCGTCATATAAATTACCCAAGCTTGAAAAACTAAATCCTTCAAACATTAAACACGAAATGAAAGCTAGAAATATTTCAATATTCATAAAACAAATCCATCAATCCTTCTCCGCGGTTCATTTACCGCGTCAATAATCCGACGAGCCTCGTCTTTTTCTCAAAGTGATCTGGTCGAATTAAGACGCAACAAAGATGAACAGCAGCATGATTCGAACGTTAAAAGCGACACCTTGAAACATTCGAATGGTTTTTTAATTCGTCCGCGGCTGCAATACGCGGCACTCCGGTGCAAAGTTTAATTAGTGGAGCATGCAGAAGCACGTTCAAAGGTCCAAGATAATTGGATAACGAGCAGTTTAAAAGACGATATGCCGCGGTTAAAAAAGAGCAAACGAAGGTTACCGGCCATGGGGAAGTGACGACAAACGATATAGAGCGCGCGAGCCTGTCCCGGTTAATTAAATCGCGAAACGGCTGGAACAACGGGGTCCTGGAACTTGGCGAAAATTGATACCAACTGCTGATACACCCTGCTGTGTTAACGAGTGACCACCAATGTCCGGTTGGTGGCAAAAACTGGCGTACATTTGATGCTTGCGATAACTCCTTTAAGTATGTTCGGCGGAGACGTGCGAGACGGTAGTGATTATGAATAAAAATGCGCGTGTCGCGTTTCGTAATGCCTGTATAGACAATGTTGCTACGTTTTGATCGCCTATGCCTTGGTTAATATCGCGAATCTCGAGCACGCGGCAAAATTTTGATGAGCCTTGCAAATCAGATTTTACGCTGGTACTCGATGTTATTTAGAGCGGAATTTGCAGCATTAATATGACACAGTACATAACGTTTCTATGTACGGCATTATATTATTCGCCCTGTTAATTGAGATAATCGAATTTATGTTTGGTACATAGTAATTTATTTATGTTTTTCAATGTGAAATTGTACCGTTAATTTTGATAATAAAATGTATCATCTTCATATTTATACTAGATAAAAGAAACTTGTATATGAATAGTTTGTTACATGTGAAATGATTAATTTGATAAACACGTAAATTGTACTTAGTATATAATAGCCAAGTATGCTATTAGATTACGTTGAAAGATACATATTTAGTGATGTAACAGTAACAAAAGAAAAATATTTCTGTACTCTTATAATGTAATCATATTTATAGAAATCGTAGAATACTTAACATCGATCTATCGATCTAAGAGAAATGTGCCTATATAATGAATAAATAATATCTAGAAATGATTATAAACAATCGAATATAGCAATTACAATAACTAATAAATCCTATCATCTAAACAAAATAATGCATAAATAACATAGTAAGCCAATGTTCCTCTACAGATACAAGTATGTACATACAACTTGAACTCAATATCTCAGTGCAATATCCCTTTGCGCAATTCCTTACGCAATTTTGTCTCGCGTATGTAAGCCGCAGTGCAAACAAGACTCCTCCAGCGAGAAGAATAGAACGCATCCCTGCGAGTGACCCGCACGTCTCAGATCGTCGATTGAAATGCCACAGAGGGCGCAGTTCGAAAAATTGAACTGCAGGCAGACTCTTTGTACAAAGAGAAAAAGTTCTTCGACGGGGGGTAAACATAAAACCCGTTTAATAGAGGATGACGCGTTTTCCACGCGTGTCACGGCCCGTGGCCTTTGTTCAAAGGTTATAGTGACCGAAGGTCATGGTCAAAGGGAACGATCTTAGCCGACCAGACGATTGGTGCACGTGAAATTGATGTTCTACCCACTGGATTATATTAAATTATTATTAATTACGATTATTACAATGCTTGTGATTAATACTTGGATTACAAAGATATATTCTCTTTATCCTTTTTGTCTGAGGTGTCTCTTGCGGGTCGAAATCATCTGCTGTCTTTTTTTTTAAATTTATATATTGCTTCGCGTTATATGGACGTTGCTATAATTTGTTGCATAGCTGACATCATTTATACGGACTTATGGTACCGATAAAAGGTCCAGATTCGGCAGGTATGTTTCAGTAGGAAGCAGTAAGATAAGCTGTGACAAAGATAAGCTGTATATCATTCATGTTAATGGCGAGTTAGTAAATTGTAATTCATTTTGTATGGTATCTTAAAGTAATTAAAGTTAAGGTAATTAAATATCATATGGTAAGTTTAATTTTGCCATTTGTTCTGTTTGTCACGTATCATTAATAATTGAATCTGAGAAAGTAGGTGTGACTGAAACGACCTTTAATTTATCACTGATAAAATATCGCGTAATTTATATTATAATCAAACTATGTTAAAGGTTCTAAAAAACACTAATGTTTCTAAATGCTAGCGATTCAAAATCTTCATAACAGATCCTCCAAGCTTCGTCATATTTATTTGTCGATGGCAAGTTATTCTCTATCAACTTGACCTAACAGGTTCATCTTTTTATCAGATTCGCATGTAATTAGCGATAGCATCGCCTTGGGATATTCAGCGTATTTTTCTTCGCTTTCTTTTTCTTAATATTCCTATAATAGAGAGTAAATAATAATTATCAGCTTCATCTGAGAAGAGGAAGACCATTCGCTACTGTTACGGATCAAATATGTTCAATATTTTACCATACAGAATTTTCATACAGAATTTCCATAAAATTCTGATTCGTCAAAATCAGATTTCAAATAAAATAGTCATTACCTTAATATGAAAAATTTTTCATTTGCTCTTGTCTTGTATCGACATCTGTACGGATCACAGGCTTCACGCATGTATATGAAAATATACCACGCGTTCCAGAGATTGCAAAAATGCGCATAAATCACTACACTCCGGTCACTACCTTACGGTTCTGTGTTTGACATTCGGTGATGTACCTACATGAAAGAACGAATGTCTGATCGACATTGAAAGATCGCGTTGAACTCCAATCTGCCGTTTTTCTGGCTATTGTTTTGCAACAATGTCACGTAAAATTCTGCAACGTGATAATTAAGCGCCGTTTTCTTATACATCGATATATAAATTTCATATTTTGATTGCTTCGCTAATTAGAACTGCTTATCCTTCATCATCGTTAATTATAATTTTTTATTTCCGTTACTCGATGTATCGGTACTTAAACGTTTATAAGTTAACCTGAATTATAGATTTAATGAAAGATGTGGCAAAATTAACGGCATACGATATTTGGTGCTACAATTTGGCATCGATATATAAATTTCATATTTTCATTGGTTCGTTAGTTATAACTGCTTTTCCTTCATTAATTATCATTAATTATCATTTTTTGTTTCCGCTAGTCGATGTATCGATGCCTAAACGTTTATAAGTTAATCTGAATTACAGATTTAATAAAAGTTGTGGAAAAATTAACGACATATGATATTTGATGCTACAATTTGACGTAAATGTATAAAATAGTTTTTTATCGATTCAATAACAGCGATAATTAAGGTATCGATAAACTTCTTCTTGAAATCCTTATGTTAACAAATGACTTATATTGATTACAAGATGTATTGGCACATATCCTTATTCGACAATGAAACGTTTTTTTATCAGATTTACATTTCATTTTCATTTCAATATCAAATTTTCGTTTTCACGCGCGATATTTAAAATACTTACTTTCAATTAATTAGTAAGCAAATGCTACAATAAATACAATGACGTGCCAATACTTTTTGTAGCCATTGTATATCGACTACGGTGTACAAAATATTTTTGATTAGAAAAGCATTTGAAAAATTTAAAGTACGCGATAATAACAAAACTAATAAATTGATTTCGTTAGCATGTAATGGGAAAAGCTTCGTGGAACAAATTGCGCTAGGAGAAAGAAAGAAAAAGAGTAAACAGAAGAAACGATCCAGTTCTGTAGGAAACGTCAGGTTAATTTCACGCGGGTCACTTTTTGCTCGTCGTTAAAATCCCGCAGCCTTGCGCGTTGTTTCTAGAAACCATCGGTGAAAACCGGTCCATCGATATTACGAGAGACTTTATAGTCCTCTCCTTGGCATCGGTCGTCGATGTTTCACAGGATGATCGCAACGGTACACTAGAAAAGAGATCACGAAGACCGTTCTGCTACCAGATTCCACTGTTTCGTCTTTGTTCTGATTGTCGAAGAGTGTTTTTACGACACTTGGTTGCAGTCCAACTCGTAAATGATCGCTGGAGAACATTCGTCGGTGGAAAGATTGAGATAATAATAATTTCGAGGGAACATTTGGACGGTAATGCAGGGTTGAAACGATGATGGCGTGAAAGATCATGAAAGCGTAAAATCTGACGATTCTTAAGGTTAGTCTAGCGTGTCTGCAGGTTGGATACTAGCAATAGGTCACAGAATCTGGTACAGTAGATCAGGCTTTAATAGGGATGGCAATAATTTACGGTATAGATTGGTTTAATGAGAATTTTAAATGAGACTTATCGGCTTAATTTCACAAGCTTTCACAGCTCTCTTCTCAATTCTGTTTTGTTGCGAGATTTTATACTGGAATCATTATTTCAATTCAATGTAACGTATGATATAAATTAATATCGTGTACATGTATTCCTTGATACTAGCGCTTATAATAAACTGGTAGAAAATAATACAAATTCTTTGCATAAAACGAATTAGGAAACTTAATTTTTTTATTTATGTTTAATGTACTTCAGGTATACAGAGGAAGACGAAGGCATTCACGCTGTTTAAGTACTGAAATAGGAAGAGTAACAGTTTTTTATATTATCAGATATATCGAAATATATACGAAACATCGGCACTTTCAGTCCCAAAAGAGGATCGTAGAATAGGCATATCATACAATGATTACATGATAATACTACGCGTGCCTAATTCGGCGTAGGTCGATGATAAGTGTTGTGACATCTAGGTACTATATGTTGAAAGTTAGGTAAAAATTCGTGGGATGACTGATTAGTGATTTGTACTTGCAAATTAATCCGAATTTTTTGGTCAACTGGATACATTGGAATGCCAGACGTGTCCCACATCACTCCTCGTAACTGTGCTCTGCCACAACGTAACAGAAACTTTCGTAACGCTCGAGTTCCGGCAATACTTCTATCGATCTTTCATCAAACCTTACGTTTATACTTGTAACACTTTTTCTCTCTTGCTGGAAGTTTGAATTGTTTTAGCAAGAGTGAAACGATATTGAAATCGAATCGATACTGTTACAACATGAAATGTAAATTACAAAAGATCGTACTACATGATTTAGTAAACTAAACGCCAGTGGGAAGTAGAATATATGTATACCTAGTAGGATTTGAATGTAGAATAATTTAAATTATTTGTATATAGCTAATAAATATTAATGCAAACATATACTACGAATATCATAGATAAGAAATACGATGAGACACATTTTGCGTGTTCTAAGAACAGTGATATTTATTAGATAAGCCGAATTTCCCAATCTATGAATAACGTAATACATCAACTATCATCAAGCATGTCCTATTGGAATGCAAAATATAGGAGGTTGCGAGAAAAATAATAAATCTGCCAAACAATACGAACAGCTTATTAAATTCAAAGGAAAATTTAATAAATCTAACACTATTTCTATTCACGTCAAAACTGTACCAGAAATTGTAAATTACCAGATATTAGTTAACTAATGATCTTCCATAATATGGAATCAACAAAACAATTCTTTTCCATATATTCAATCAATTTTACATGAAAACTATCTTTTCATTTGATTTTGTCGAAAAAGTCATTGAGTCGCTTAGAAGTTGCCCATAACCGAATTTGCCCTATTACAAGACAGATTACCTGACTCAAATCTCCATTCCCTATCGTCTGTTTTAAATGAGATAACAATTCACAATGTTTGTGATAATTTCCTGTCAGTTTCTCAAGTTACTTAAATATTTAAATTTTCACAAGTGTTGAACAGGGATGTGTAAAAAAAATCAGCCTTCACAAGCATATTATTTTCACATTCCTTTACAGCTCGCCATCAAAAGAACAATAAAATTCAACTACTTCTAACTTCTTTGCACAATTTCATAACATCGTCATGGGATTACGCGACACTATACCAATCCCAACGGGTGGAAAGTGCCGTTGTCTGTCCCGCAAGAATATTCCCAGTATCCAGGATGCATTTCTTTCTCCTGTCTGCGACCGCAAAATCTCGATGCGAGTTTCTTGTAAAGCTTGTAACGCTCTGTCAACGTTCCGCTGAAACGTCGCGCATAATGCGTGGCTTCTTATTAACCTTGTTAAACGTCGGCAGAAGGTGGCGGTGCCTCGATAAGGAAGCGGAAGAATGGAGAAGATAGGTCTGTAGGTTCGATGTACCGTTAAGAAGCATTAGAGGACGCGCGGAATTTGCGCGTTGCATTGTAGCGAATGTGTACCTAAGGTCGCGGCGGCTTGATAACGGTACAGTGTAACGGCGAAAACGACGAGTGTTTTTCGTCTGTAGCACCGTTCAGCCTGGAAAAAATGTTAGCCAGATTTCGTATGCCGGGAGGTCGTCGTATTTTCTTGAGATCAAGGATTATCTCGCAAGAATGAGAGAAACACGAGAGACGAGGTTTAAAAGCTTTTGTGGCATTTAATGCGTGTTCTATAGAGGCGAATAAAATTTTAATAATGCGTTCCGAAGATAAGATACGAACTTTCGTATGGTTGAAAAGACTAATTTGATAATCATGGATTTACATGTTTATGCTTATAAGTTAATAGGATATTTATTGTAGAAAATTACATGGGTTCCTATCTTATAGCATTATCAAATCCTATCTTTCCGTATTACTATAAATTCTCGGTCTAAAACATCGGTTTTAAATATTGGTTTGATTTTAGAATGGTGAATTTTTGTTTGTTTAATTAGATATTGCATAATGGTTATCTTATTCTAAACACTGGAAGAAAATATTTGCAAAATCATATTAAACGTATGCCGATATTTTTATTTTGGAGTTTAATAAAAAATTGAATATATTTAGAACGCAATTATCTAGTTGCATTTGATGTATTCGATGCTCTAAAATTTAACATCAGTTTCATCGAAACAAGTACATACATTGTTTAATTAGTCCATAACTTGTTAAGGTATCATATCGTGCATATGCAGTAATAGATGTAATCAAAATATCAAGTAATTTGTAGGACAATCAAATTATTCTTTATTGTAATGTAATCATTCTCAATTCACCCTTTACTTTAAGCACTCATAAGTATATAAGATTTAAATTTGATTGACCCATAAGGAATTTTTAAAGGATTAGTCGTACAATGATATGATGCGGCACTTTGCCCTTGTTGTCACATGAGAACGAATCACAGACAACGATCCCTTACCCTCATTTCCTGTGTCACCAATGAGGAACATCCGTCGATAGTTCATAACAAGAACGAAGTGCTTTTGTTTATTACTAATTCCGCCTGGTGTATTGTCAAGTTCCTGTCATTGCGCGACCAAATGTTCATCGCGACAAATTGATTCAATCTACTTTTCTCTACACAATACCTCGTCGATCATACTCGAGTCAGTTTCCTTTTATAATCCTTTAAATCTCGAATAGTGTTGTTGTTGTTTCTTTTCACAACATTTTTACTTCAGATATTTGAATAATTAAGATATTAAATGGTATCACAATGTCCATCATGATGAATTATCATAAAAATTTGTTGCAACGTTTCATTGTTTTTATTGGTGTTACTACTAGACAACAATTATCGCGAAATTTTTCAATCAAGTTTTATTCGCACATAAATTCATTTGGATTCAAAAGCAATTAAATGGAACTATTTTTATTGTTTATTTTAATATCTGTATTATATATTATATGCAAGAATTCTTTTTTGTCGCTGATATAGAATGCAGTTCATTTGCATAACTTTTATAGGAACCGCACGATATATGTTTACATTTTTATAGCAAAGCAATGCAAAATAATGCAAATTACTCCACATTTGAATAAGAAGTTATGGGTGGCGCCTAAGCGGTTGTCTCAAAAAGATGAGTAAACATATTAATACCATCAAAAGGAAGGAACGAAAGAAACATAGGTAGTTAAATTAGTCTGCAAAATATTTACAATTTAGCATAAAATAACAAATGCGTAACTCTGTGAGTATGTTAAAATAAACTAATTTTTAGATGAAACAAAAAACTATTCCTGTTTGCTCGTTTCATTCTTTACGTTATTGAATACTCGTATTCAATATTATTGTTATAAGAATATGTATCGGATAAAAATAAAATTTCCCAATTATTTGAATATTTTGGTGAAATCGAAAATACAAGAAAATCCATTGATTCATGAACAATTAATTTCATAGTTATTCCTCACTAATTATGTCTAGAATTCTTAAACTCGTTGCCCTGTCATGTGATAATCTTTGTAAATTATTAATGTGAAATTACTACAATATACCATAATCGGAATTCAACTAAGAAACTTCTCTCTTTTTCTCTAAACACGGTGACGGTATAATGTTATTTCATTTCACTTTTAATTCTAACAAAGATCGTTCCATTGCATCCACAAATTACAAGAATAAAAAGTTACATTATCTGGAAAATAATAATACTACCACGATAACATGATCGATAACCGTCTCATCTCTCTCAATCTTCCATAAAAGTATCTTTCGTGAATGCCAGTAACACTCACTAGATAAAAATTCTCCCAAATCATTCGAGCACCCTATAACTAACTGCTAAAAGAAGAAGCCAAGCGGAATCAGCAATCAAGTTACCTGTACCACAAGAGGGCAAACAACTAAAAAAAACGCAGTAACAAAAAAATAGAATATTAGAAATGAAGAGAAGCACGAGATTAAAAGTGTTGGGGAATGTCGGCGGGATCAGAAACGCGCGTTCCAAAGTGCGAAACTTTCGCCGCGCGAACAATTCTGGAAATAATGTATGGTGGGCCACACTCGGGGCGACGGACGTGATCGTGTCGGCCGTATAGGATGGCGCCAGGTATTTTTAGACTCGTACGATAACAACGACCAGTCGGATTCCAAGCGAATAACTGTCCCAGGCAAACGAACCACCTTGCAAAATCCCGCTGTCGCTCCAAGATCGTCACGCGGCATCGCTTACAACCACCCCCGCGTCTAGGTTTCTCGCCACGCTTCGCGTCGATGCGATATAAAGCTCGAGAAATGTCTGCCTACAGCTCGCTGGCCTCGCTATAACTCACACTGTGTTTTAACTCTTTAACAGAGTAACGCGGGACTCGGGCGAACCGTTAAATATGCAGTGTGTTTCGTAGCTGTAAAACCACATAAAACTTACAGTTTTTATGTGCGTGTTTCATTAGCTGTAACGAAGTATCGAGGAACAACTCGTATATTTTAATTGAAGATAATTTTAAAAAGTTAAGAATCTAAGGTTTATTTGCTTGTTTTCCAACAAACATAGATTATGTAAACTAGAAAAATGAAAAACGAGCTATTACAGTTTATTTCTAAGTATAGAAACAACGTGACAGAATATTGTAATATAAAGAAATGGAACTCAGGACGAATTAAAATGAAATTCCAACAGCAACTTTTATAAGTTTGATGGATTAAACGTAGCTGTGATACATTTTGTATATCTCGTATTTGTATAATAATTATATTATATAGTTATGTTATATGTTACATACTTATGAAATAGATGGCTCTTTATCATCTGTATTAGGATTATGTCAATATTTATTTTTTTACTAGATTATTTCCTCCTATCATTTCTATCTATTTATCTCTTTCACACATCTTGTGACATAAGATATTTTCAACTTTAATTTTCTAGTTATTTAAATAAATTATTTAAGCGGATGTCTTAAGGCTCTTATCTTAAGAGATTTTGCATCCACAGTAATTTATACAATTCCGTCACACAGTTATACACGTTTACAAGCCAAAGTCGTAAAAATGGTTTCCATATATCGACCAAGTATGCAAGTGGTTCCACATAAATCGTTTAAAGTAACGTTAATATCGTTCACTTTTTATTTCATTCTTTATTGGAACTCGTTAAAAAGCTATTAAAACATAATGCAAATTGACGTCATTGTTTTTGAACACAGCGTGATTCACGTTAACATTGATAGATATGAGTTCATCTGTCGTGTAGCATCGACATAAAACTAAAGAATTTTAACGAAATCATCAGTAGATCCAGCTCAGGCCAATCTTACGATCAAACAAAGAGATAAACGTTCACTTCGTGGCAACAGATACGAGCTACGAGCCACAAGTTTGCCTGTCCGCCCCGTAGCATTGTCATAACCGTTTCGATCGGCCATGCCGTAACAGTATTGTTTGTGCAAATGTATCTATCGAGCTTCGACTAAAATCCGCCCCGTGTCATTAGGCAATTTATCGGATAAATCATTGCGACACTTTGAAATTGATAGGCGGCATTGTCCCACGTACTCGCGATCTCTATGAAAAGCCCGCTCGAGCATTAGATCTTAATCACAAATAGTTACGAACAATCTCGATCGTCGCTTGCAGATGCCGAGCTCTGACTATTAATCGGTCGATGTGCGTGGTCGCTATGGTAAAATCGATTCTAGATAGTGGAAAATGTTCTTGTAATGAGTCACATGGAAATTGCCGGTAGTGAAAACAAATTGCACGTCTATGCGAGAGATTTTATTACGTTTATGGATTAAAGATTCTACAGAATCGACGTGTTTATGATAGTAAAGAAATTATATTTATCCTTTAAGCTGCTATTAATTTTGCAACGTTGGCTTCTGTATTTCAGTAATCTTGTTTTTCGTGCTTTATATTTGAACTGTACATATTTTTCTTATCTTGCTTTTATAGATTGTTCTCCTCTTTATAAATATATTTTTCTTAGTGTTTTACGATTAAAAGAATAGGTTGCCATTGTAACTATGACAAACTAGACATTTATTTTCGATGTTACTTAATTTGACTACTAATTAGAGACGTACTACTTACAAATGATATAGCGTTACTGTAATGAAGCGTTTTCAACATGATTATATTCCTAGTTAGTTTTACAAATATCCCGATATTATAAACGTGCAATTTAACAAACAAAAATATTTCTTAAAACCAAATTTGTATATCTTGTTCTTTACGCAAGAAACTTGTTGCTGATTTCGCATTACGATATTTCTTTTTAACCATCAAATGTTACAAATGTAAAAAAGTCAACAAAAATAGACATATCGTATCATTGCTGTGTGGTTCTCATTTAAAAAGCTCAAAGTTCTTGTCGTCGCTATTTGCTGTGCATTCAGTACAAGTAAGTCTTCTTGTATACCCATTTGGACTAAAAAGTCGTGCGCCACATTAAAATCTTCTTCATCTATAAAAAAAATTTTCTCCCATACTTTTCATGTTGCAATAGAATCACAAATTCTATAAAACATTCTCTGAAAAATCTTCATATATACCTAACATATCAAAATTTATTCATTGCACAGTTCTTATCATTCTTTCTCGAGCACGTTCCCAGAGTAGCAAAGACATAGCGCTAAAGGGAGATGATCGAATGAGGGTCAGCTCCTCGTAGAAGACTCGGGTGATTCGGTCAAGAAACTGGTGCTGGAGGAGGACAGGCTTCTACACATAGTCGAATGCCAGTGTAGGGTGGAGTTTCGCAAAGGGTGCTGCGCAGGCAGATTAGTCGTACCGGTTTTCTGGAATGGTGTGCGTCATGTACGTCAATCGCCGATGCGTTAGCCTCTGGATCGTTCGGTGTACAGGGTGGTCCTTATAAAGTGTACGATGCGTGTGGCACCCTGCAAATCGACTTTATCTTCAGCAATTTTCCCCCGAACGTTACTAGGCATCGTTAAATATTGTTCCAGAAAAGTCCACGGAACGTTCCCTGGATACAGAGCCAGATAAGAGTCGGTTGACTCGATTACTGGTCATTAACATAATGCGAGATAATATTTGCCTGCCGGTTGCGACTTTTCAACCTCTAACTGCTTCGATCAGATGCAACCCGGTTATTTCGTCAACGACTAATTTACGACAAGGGCTTAACCAGGTGTTGAAGCGTACTGGAATTTATTGAACGAAGATAAGGGAAGCCATGAATCCATCGAACATGTGGTTAAGAGGCGTCGAGACACAGATAAGCGATTTCGCGTCTCCTTTCGAGGAACTCCTGTGTTGCGAGTCTAGGAACTTTAAGTTGAGGTATTAACTGGCATATTCCAAGCGGCGATTGATTGCACCGATTGGTGGAAATTAATGGGCGGTAATGTTACGGTAAAAAAGCCCTTTGAGTGGGAAGGAAGGTTTGATCGACGAAAGGCATAGATGGAAACGAACCAAGGTGATGCACGCCTCCAGGTGTTAATGGCTGGAGTATTCGAATTTATCGCAGCTTTATAATTTAAGACACTGTGGAATGAGTAATATATGAGCAGTTTTCGAGCAACGTTAATTAATTGGTGTCGTGTGATTCGAAACCATGTTTATAGGAGAATTGTGGTAATTGGGTTTCATCTTACTGAAAAGGGAAGAAGTGTACGGAACCATCTTGCGTCATTAACAGCTGTAAAATACATGTGCGTGGTGGGAATACCGAAAACTGTGGTATAAAAGGACGTTTGGTGTAGAAAGTAAGTAACGACTAGTTACGAGTGAGTTGCGACTAGTTGCAGTGACGAGTAGTTGCAGCCAAAAGTTTGTCGTTACTCGTGAGTTGTTAGTTGTAAGTTGAGTAGTTGAACAAATTTACTTGTTTCAGTTGTATCACATTACTACATTAAACTTTAATTATATAGTTATAGTTCTCTGTTTCAATCACATTAAATAAATCAATTAAATAAAGATCACTATAGTAATGTGATTTGATAAACAGTATCTTAAACAATTAAATACATATATACAAAATTGATTTTCATAAACACCAAGCCTCGAGTGACACAATTTTATTCGACTATTTTGATTAATTTTTGCGTAAAGAAATTATCTCCTAGGGAAATATTTTGTCGTGGCTATTAAATATGTGTTCTATTTATATTTTCAGATCGAGATTTTTTGAAAACTTTTCGACAAATTGTCCTTTGTATAATACTCTTGATCGCACTGTGTATTTCGGTACGTGAATTCGGGCGGCTGTTTGTGAAACCAATACAACGAACCTTTGCTAAATAAAACAATTAGAACCGTTTAATTGCGCGATCGTCATCGAAAAGTCACGGGAGTTGTAAAGATTGTTTCGGCAGCCTTTGGCTTACGGACCACGCGGAAGGTATAAAAGCGTGTTGCCTGTTATGACATCGTTCTGCCATCACCGAGGTTGTAATTTCTTCGTAACATCGTCGGTTTCGCGGATCCACGGCTTGTTCGATTTTAAGTTATCCTTTTTAGGGCGTAGCTTAATTTACTGCGCGCATGTGATTTGCATCCGCTTAAAGGAGAGGGAGGGAAGTCGATTTATGGCAGGTAAATTCTTAATGAAGTGACAAAGTGCGTGAGCGAGATCGAGAGATTAATTTAAAGTGCGCGGGGAAAGGTCGATCAGCAACCTGGTAATAAATTATTTTATTACAACTTTGGATTTACTCCGCCTGGTGTAGAGTACTTGTTACATTGTATTTTCAAAGGATTTTAAATTCAACACGCTGCGGCTCGTTTATTGAATGTAGGTGATTTATAGGAAAATTATAGACTCCGTCTGGAAGAAACTGTAATAACCTCGCAGCACTTTCAATATTAATGTATTCACGTTACTTTATGCATATTTAAATTGATTTAAATTTTGGCTCTTGTAACCTTTATTTTAAACGATGTTATATATCTTATGTACGCAATCGTCACAGTTCCTGTGAGCTATCATATTGTATTAGATAAATATTTACTGAGCTAATTAACGCGAAACAAATAATTTTAATTAATGATGTAACTAGACTGCGAATTTTTATGCATTTATGGGAAGTTTGATGCTATAACATAAGATTTATGCATAGAATGCATGTAATATATGAAGATACATATATAAAATATTCTAAGCAGAGTACTCCTTACAATATTTGAGAAATATAACAATTCTCTACTTAAATTCCACTTCTAAGAATATGAGTTTCCATAAATGTCCATACTTTATTTATGACAATAAATATTTCTGAATATATACGTGATCTCAAAATTAAATCAATAGACAATTTTTCTCGTACGAGATTGATCGTCGTTAAAATCACTGTCGCATAAAGAAACAGAAAATGTAACCTATCATGCTGTTTCCTCTAATCACAAATATAATTCTTGTTATTCGAAAAATTACGCAATCAATGAAATATAATGAAAGAAATAATCTATATCACAGCCTGTAGAAAACAGTAGCTTTGCGCAATGCTTACTTAACAATGCAAGGAAAGAATGGAAGTAAAATAACATTTGTACTTGACGTCGTAAAACTACGAAACAAAGGGTCGTCAATTTAAAACTTGACCATCGGCTATGTGAATCGAGCTGTAGATCTGCCGTGTACCTACACGTGTAGACGCATAGGTGGAACACGATGGCGCCAAACTCATTGACATCGCGCCCATTACTTATTCGCCGATAGGAAGGTCGCAAAAAAAAATACCAGGCTAGCCTGCGAACCCTCGATGGGTTTCGTGCTGTCGCGTAGGAGTTTACCTCGTAAATCCTCTTGCCGGCAGGAAAGTAGATCGAAGATTGTGTCACATTCACGTTTGAACCACGTTACATGTTGCTCCCGTTTCGACTTTTAATCCAATTATTTTAATCGAAAGGTATCGCTCGTGTAATTTCTTCCATCCAGCCAGGTATCGTTGCTAGTAATCGTTCAGAAGTTTTCTCACCGGAGCAACCTTGCGTTCAACTCAGAAAAGTTTCGAGAAAACCTGTATCTGATCTCTTCTCTCCTGCCTTTACATGTTTTGTTATGATAGTAAACATTGGCTGAAGTATACCTTTTTTTACTTTATACTAGGTTTAGGTAGAATTTCCAACTTTTCCAAACAATTCGTCCCTAAACATGGATTATCCTAGTGTAATTTTATAAATTAATTAATTTCAGTTTTTTAGAAACTTGGGATCATTATTGTTATGGAACACTTTGGCCAGATTTATACTCATAATGAAATATGAATCACATTCTATGTATTACATTTTGCAAGAAGTAGAATATAATTACTACAAGGTTATTATTAAATTAATGAAGAAAATAACAAACTGATTCATGTTAAATAGATTAATACAGAAACTTAAATAATTGTCAAATGTTCTACGATTGTAAAATGACTGAAACAAAATTTCAACGTAAAGTGGAATTTGTTATTCGACAACATAATTGTTTGTTTCATGAATGTATAATTAATTCAATAAAGAAGTAATTTAGATTTCCTAACTCCTTTTGTTTTTGTAAAATTGGACGAAACTTGGAATCTTTTAGAAGATTTACCTATATCCGATTTGTAGTCTAGTTGTTATTCAGTTTGTCTCAGTATTTTTCTGCTTCTTCTTGTTCGATGATGGCATGAAAAGGAAAACACAAAAGAAAATAGCAATTATAGAGCTAAACGTTTCAACAATTTGGAACGTTAAAACACTTAATTTATCTGTTTTGAAGTAATATATAAAACAACAGGAAAATACAATTTTATTATGTCGTAAATTTCGTTGACAATTTTATTGAAGACTTAGAATGCGACAAAGAAACTTAATAAGAAAATTTATGTACCAATTACTACGTCGGTCTCGTTTTTATACCGACAGAATATAGATGAAGCATTGTAAATGTAAGAAAAGGCAGCTAATTCTTGATTCTTGTAAACACGAGGATAATCCAGAAGGAATCCACGTATAAAAGTTTTTTAAAATCTACCTAGACATTCAACGTAATTAGCTCATCACTTTACTCGTCGTATTTTAATTACAAAGCTTATTTACGTCCGTGATAATAATATTATAATATATGATTTAAATCTACAATTATATTTATTAATTAAACGAATGTCGATGCTACAATAATCATACAATTGTGTATTTGCAATTGAAAAAAAAAAATTTCTTATAACATAACATTTTCACATTATGATATGCATAATTTAAGTATTCAATATAGAAGTCACAACGAAACTGAATTTTCATAAACTTGGGTGGAAATCATTCGTTAAAAAGGAAAGTTAAATATCAAATATTAAATATTATATAGAAATATTAACTTATACTGTTACGAATGATGATCATTCAACGAAATTAATATATTTTTTCTCTAAGAGAATACATTTCATATAGTTCAAGTTAACATATATATAAACAAATAAAAACAAATAGCTAATGTTCTTCAAGCACTCATTTTTCGTTAGAATCCGATCGAAATAATCTATTCCATTTTTAACACTGTATGTCAAATACACTATACATATAGATAAGAACCTCAGCATCTACTAACATCCTATCTGTTAATATTCTTACAATAAAATTTTAAATTTGGATCCTAAATGTAAAATGCATTGCGACAAACAAACATACTAAAGTTCACGTATGAACGAGAATCCCTTGTGGTCGCTGGAACTTTCGCTGAACGTCTACGTGTACGGTGTTTATCTAAAACCCGTCATCGGTTACCATTAATTTCATTCAAAATCGACGCCGACTTTTTCTCGAATCCACCGAGTTGTACCCGGGGCGTCGCATAAAACCAATCGATTCTCACAGTCGAAGCGTTTCCCAGCAAGTTTTACTTACCATCAGGCTCCGATATGCCCCGAAGCGGTTGTACTTGCGGAGTCACACGGCTTCGATGGCAAATTCGATAAAAAGACCAATTCTCCGTGGTTTTCCTCGCGCCTGGTTAAAACCACCTGAGAGTTATGTCCGCATTTGCGGAATTTCACCGTGTAGCTGGTTAATCCATGGCTCCCTTTCAGCTTCCTCGACGTTATGTTTCGCTATGTTTACTGTACGCGTACCGATTTTAGAAATTTAGAGTTGTGGTTAGTGCACGAACATGCAGTACGGCTCTTAAATTATGATACAAATAGCACGAGGAGTGTTCGGCGATTTAAAATAAGACGAAGATTAAGAATTACGAAATAGACAATTATATTATATCGTAACAACCACGCAGTTGCGTATCCACAATGTAAAGAATGTATAAATATTCTTTACTATCCTGTGATAGTCTTAGAAATTGAAAGAGATTATTTCGGAACTTATAATCTTTTCTCACCGTATTTTACATGGAATTTTTATTCTTTCTCATTAAAAGAATAATTTTTTACATTTTCAGTATATACATCATTTATCATTTCAACTTCTCAATTTATAAGATTAAAAACCATGTAATTAAAATTATTCGAACGATTGACTCAACTTTATTATCATTATTCAGCTAACTTTCAAAATGTAATTTTCTCAAAATCGAAGCTTTTATCGCAATTTTACTGTTCTTCTCTCTTTTTTCTTTTTTTTTCTTTTTATTATTTTGAGTCATCGAATGGTTTTTAGTCCACCTATGCCATTTACGACTCACAGTGTATGTCATCCTGCAGGTACGCGTGTACCTAACTGATTGTCAAATATAATTTTGACGAAAGCGAAATCTCTAACAGAATATTACTGCCCTTGACTTTTATTTCATTTTAAGCTTTCAAACCTACCTTACTTCACGTATACCGCAATTTTCAGTTCACCGTGTACGTTTATCTAAACGCTGCCATTCCTTGCGTCATATACATATTTGGGCCGTTGACGCCAGTCGCGGCAGGGTTGGAAGACCTCGCAAGGACGAATAAACAGGCTGGCTGAAGCAAACAGCCACGTGTCCTGGTCCATCCTGAACCGTATTTGTTTTCCTTTTGTGCACGCGACGCGCTTCCCTCGCGAGCTTCCTTCGGTCCGAATGCCTGACTACTGTTTGCTTTCTGTTTATCCTGGCAATTTAAATTTTTGGCGCCTGGTGGTCGGCCGTGTAACATAGCTCTGTGGAATTTTTGTTGTCCCGACCGTGATACCAGAACGTGAAGTATCTCGAATCGAAACGAAACGATTTTGTTCATCTCTTTCTTACTGGAGGCGGGACCGTTTCTCATCAGCGAACAATCGACTCGCCCTCGATTGAAAATTGAAGAGCACAGGCATTCCGCACAATCATTGAGGATTAATGGGGGGGAGGTCTGACATCGAGAGATCGAATCGTTGAGAGATGATTGGTTTGCATTGCTTGTTGTTGTATGTTGATTTCGGATAACGACCTAAGGAGAGATGTCTGCTATGTTCAGGATATTGATTACCTATGGTATGATTTGCGGTTTTATTTGAAAGAACAGAAAAATGATCTTTGTGCGGCAACACTATACATATGTATGTTCGATAATTTCACTTACATAATTATTGATGTTATTTTCTATATCGAAATTCAATTCATTTTATTTAATACATATTAGAGAGTTACAAAGTGGTTAACTGTTGTTGTTGATCAATTATCAGCTGTATTATTAATATCTTATTAATTTTACTTAGGAGATTACGGATTGTTGTTTCTTAGATTGAAATATATTTTATTTTATTCAGAAAATAACAAGCGATCAAATGTTGATTAATTTTGTTTTCGATTAATTTACTAAAAATTTCCTAGGTTAATAATTCATGAAAGAAATTTATAAATAATTTTTACTTTGATAACTACATAGAGACAAAGGCAACGTAAACACGAGAATATCGCGGCCTTTCCTTATTTTTCATACGTTAAATTTGACAAATTAAAATTAAAATATCTGCCAAACTAATAGGTTTTCGATATGAATAGGTGAATATTTTCTTATAGAGAATGTCCAGTTGAATTGACTAATGTATTAAAAGATATGCAACTCTATTAAAAAAACATTGGTGACCTTCATATGTCCTATACGCGTTCACCTACGAAAAAAACTAATCATGTCAAATTATGTCTCCGTCGAAAGCATTCAACTGGTGCCTGAAACACTTTCACATTATCAAAAAACAAGCAAGATATTCCAACTGATAAAGTTAGGTAGACTACCCTGTATATCTATACATTGATCACAAATTAAGATCTATCTCTAAAAAATGAATGTCCCGTCTGAAGAAATACTAAAAATTATATTTATAAAATCATTCACTCAAAGTCAACCTATAATAAAATTTCTTTGTTTGAAGTATTCATGTCCACACGATCAGTATCGCAATTAAACTTCAACTTAATACGGACGCCAGCTTCAATGAAGGGTTATGGTTTCTTTCAAGAACAAAGGCTGAAATAAAATTACATGAAACAAACAAGTGAAAACGACGTCAGAAATGATATTTAATGGGAAGTTAAATTGATCCCATCCCCAAGGTGAACTTGCGCGATTTCATTTCGACCGGATGACGTACGCGAAGATCCGCGACAGCAGAGTCTTAAGAGCAATTAAGCGCTCTTTATGAACGCACAATGTGACATATTTCCCGTTTAATTCCGTGAACTTAATGCGACAACGGGTATGAAGCTAATATATACGTGCGTACATACGTCAGGAGAGCTCAGTATGTGTTTTTCTCGTCGCGGGGAACTCTTTACGGATTTGTGCAAATCTCCTACCAAGGAGTTCCTCGAAGCCGAAGATTATGGTACGGGATATGCAGTAGAGTTGCGACGTGAACACGAATAATGTGTTTTGTCGAATCAAAAAGAGGAGCTGTATATCCGTATGATTCTAAATGCACAGTGTGAAATCGTAGTTATTGCTCCTTTTTGATTGTTGGGGAGAACAATGTAAGTTGTATAAATTACAAGTTCAAATATTTTTTAGTCGTTATAGGAAAGTTTCTGGTTTCTATAATGTAAAGTCTTGAAGCTTGAGTATTGGTCATTTCGACTATCATATGTGTTCATTTTTATTTTATTTCAAAAGTAGTTGAAATATTTTTAAATTATCCTTTGACTATTTTCAGTTTCTAATTAAAATGGCTCGATAGTGTGATTATTTTATCCATTTTCATCGTTTATTTCAAAACTGTATCATTGATAACCCATCAGCCAAAATTTGGAAATATTTAGGTACTGAAAACAATAAATATTACCTACTTTGCAATCATTTCGCTTTGTGTAATGTAAATAAATAAACGTAAATTTATAAAATTAGTTATAAAACAATATTATTAAAATAAAGTAAACGCCCAATAACATCTGCAGCTCGAATAACTATCACTATACTAAACTTTCTTATAACTACAAAAATTTACTGCAACATCCAAGAAAAGATTAAGAATCTCGAAAAAGTTGTTATATTTTCGTCGGAAATACCTCGTATCGATAGACATCCCCATAAAAGTAAAAATCTGTATATAAAACTGACTAATGCAATGGAAATGTTGCTGAACACGCTTGACACGCATAAGAAAGATCTAAAAATAAGATGTACACTATAAAGGGATGGTAGTTTCACTCGAGGGAATGTGTCAGTGGCCAACATCTCTTTAAACCATAAAATTCTTCGTTTTACTGGTTTCCATTGGTTGGCTAATAAATCAACGGCGTTTTTTCGTATTCGTTCTATCATAAAAATGTATATCGTTAGAATATAGCATATGCCCGCAGATGGTGGAGTAGCAGGCGTTATTTAGGGTCAGCAGGACCGGGCGGCATTGAACGACCTTCACGAATCAGGGTCCATGTACCTGCCAGATTAACACACCCGGGGTCTATTTTTACGTTCTACCTGTCACGCACACTCGCCTCTACGACCGTCGTAACTGGATATTCGGTGACAAACCGCAAACCGTACCTACCACTGTGACCGCTTTTCGATGCTACATCGACAATTAAATCTGCTCGAGAATACCTTCACCTTTTTGTGTCATTTAATGATCATTGCTAACGTTCAAATAGTGTTTATTAGCTGTATTATGTTTCCGTATACGTTGTTAGTTTGACTTTTGAGATTGAATTTAAACGATTAATTACTTTCATCTTAATTTCTTAATTAATTTTTTAATTAACGATCTTAACCAACTTTTAAATTCATATATTCTATGCTATAAGCATCGTTACTTGGTTGAAGTTACGATACGTTTAACTTGACGTTAATCGTTATTTGATTACCATAGTTAGTTGCAGTCATCCATGAAAGACTTCACATTTTATGCAACGAACATTTTTATACAAATAAAATGCTACAAAATTTCGCTGAGAAATTGGAGCATTCTCTACCGAGACGATGACTGAAAATTGTTTTAGTATTGCTTCATACATAATATTAAAAAATGAATATGTTATTATATAACATTATTTATGCTTCATTTAAACGAAAGTAGCTCTTTCGTGTATCGAAAGACGATGGGATGATTGATAGCATTGGAACGTTAGAAAATTTGCAGTAAAGAAGTTTACAGTAAAGAAGGATGTTAATAACATGAAATCTGAATTGTCAATATGTTGATCATCGGAATTTAACAGTTATTCTGGGATGTGATGAAACAAGGTGTACCTTTAGGGCCGTTGCTTTGTGTATTGGAAATACTGAAAAAAATTATGTAATGGCTTGATGAATTCATTTTGAAAGTCACCGTTATTTCGTATACGTTAATCTAACCTGCTCGATAATATTATGCTAAACTAAAGGAACTTTGGAATGTACTATATTATCAAAGTAAATGATTCAAAAACTTCTACTACACGTGACTTTGTAGAAATATTTAATAAATGTCAATTATTTCATTAGTTCGTACAAAGATTGAAACAAGAGATAGAAGACTCTTATGAGCAAATGCTCACTCATATCGAAACCTTGAAATTAAACGTCAGAAATTATTCCACAGTCGTATAATTACTTGCACGCAAACATCACACTGATCAAGGTATTCAACAAAAAATAAACACTAACGCTTCATGACGAATGATAGCGATGCGGTATGCGAAGTATTTAATAGGAACGCATGAATGAATGCATATGTAGGGTGTGCGTAATTAATACGATTTTAAATTGACGACGATATATGAATGTTATTAGAAAAAAAAAACGTACGTTGAAACTATATAGGAATTAACCCACGACAGTGTAATTACTTAAACCATAACGAAATGAATGAGTTAATAAGAAATGTAATATACGGGGAAATAAATCAGACTCGTTATCAAGAAAAATGTATAACTCTTGAAATCTTAAATTCTACCAATGGTAATTCATTTCCTCGTTCCTCTTTATACAAACAATGTTATTATCCTGCATTTTATGACAAAAAAATACAAATGTAGTAGCGATGTACCCCAGATAAGAAGCAATATAAGTGCGGACGGATAAGTCATATATCTGTGGCCCTTTACTACACGGGGGTAATTAAGAAAGGTCTGCATGCGTCATCCACATCTGTGTGCATACCAAAACGTATAAAAGGGCAGCCCTTGAGAGTTGCCAGACATTTGCGAGACAGTTGCGAGAGAGTTAGGAGCAGAGTGCAGTGTTAAGAGTTGTAACGAGAGTCGAAGAGAACAGTGCTGACAGTGCAGAATTAATAAGTATTGTGAGACGAGTGGTTAATTGAGTGTTGCGAATTGAATTCTATTACCTGTATCACATCACTGTATCAAGGTCCTGTTAAGCATTGTTTTCCTGTTTTATAATAAATAACTTAGAGAGAGATTTTTTGTTAACTAGCACTGGTCCATGCGAAGGATCATGGACGTGCAAACGAACAAAGATTATCGCACGCGTTTGCACCGATTGAGCCAAACAACATCCACGCCGCGATCTTGCACTAGCCTTAAAAAAGTTGAGGAATAAGGACACGATGTACGCATATATCTCCGTTCATAAATATGTATCAGAAGACGTCAGAAAGTGCAGTTAATTTTAAGAAACATAAAGAACTTATTAAAACCTTTGACTATTATTAACTCGTTTAGAATTTTGGGACATAATATATTGTACATTATAGTATAAAGATTTCATTAATTATAAATAGGACAATTGAATTCTCTTTTCTTATCTACAATTATGAACACACATGTAAATAGGTATACGTTCTTCTAACAGTTTGACCGAAAATATATGTATTTTTTGGATATCTATTACAGTTTAGCTAATATTTCATGCCACAGCATAATAATTCTGATTCATTTTTCATTTTAATAATTATCGCGTCTTGTATGAGACTAGTAGTTCTGTCAATATTTATGAAAGAAGAGGTATTTAGCTAAACTTCACTTCCGGGTCGTGATAACGGATCTATTAAAAAATCAAGTTTTTAGACTGGTATAAATACGAGTGCTACGCTGTCGTAAAAATGTTCTTTGCGCTGCAGGAGTCCTTGATGTGGATAAGTCAGAAATGATTTTTTGTTTCATATTTTCGTAACGCGAGTTTTTTTTTTACAGATTTTTTATAGATTTTTTTTTATAGATTTATTTAAAATTCGCTTTACAATGGGATATTTTTTTATCGTATACGCCTACTTGTTTTAACGTTTGCAGCAAAATAAAAAAATAATAGCACTTCGCCTTTGAATATTCTATGAATTAATTATCGTGAACATAAAACAGTCACGAATTAAAGGGGAAAAAGTACCTGTGAGATATGTTTCTGTATCTGCAAAACATCAATCGTCGTTTTTATACAAGCTTGGAGTCGTGATAAGACAATTGAAAGTACTTTTTTTACAGGTTTCTAACATTTAAAAATTGTAAACTAAATATTTAAATTTTACGGGATAGGATATGTGCAGGTAATAAAATGTAAATTCTTAATTGTGAATAGGAGGACTAGAAATTGAAAGTATAAAAGTCTTTCAATTTCTTCTCACTTTAATCGCATATTTTTCGCTATTGAAATACTTCTCACTACTGGGAAAAGAACGATAATGATTGAATCGTGAGAATTATGATTTATGGAAACTAATTGTAAACAAAGCTGCAAGCAACTCTTACAAATATGTATAATTCGTTGCCTTAGCTCTCATAACTTCATGTAACAAAGTACCATTATGTCGGAATTCAATATCCTTAGTAGCTCTAAGAAATGCATTTGCCATGAGTTCAAGTCACGGGTTAACAATATACTGGAGTTTACTGATGCAACGAAGCATAAATTTATTCTTTCGAATCCATTAATTTTAATAATTTAGAAGAAGCAATAAATATTCATATTAGTTACCCTATTTATTAGCTATTTTATGTGTTGTGGGATATGCTTCAATGACAATAATTAGTCTTTTTTATTCATTTTCTCTACTCGTTTTCATAGCCTCTTATTCCAGTATTATTTCCATATACATATATGTAAAGAGTTGCATTCTGTTAAACATTCCATATGAAAAAATTAATTGATGAAAATTAGTTGAAAAATTTGAAATTATGTTAATAAATTTTTAGTACGTAAAAATAATCATATCTCTTTTTTAAGATCATTTAAAAGCGATTATTTTGATAATATAGTCGGAAAAGGTATGTGATGCTATCTTACCCATGCAGCCCCCTATAGTGTATATTTTCGATGAAAAAGAGAAACTGAGTAAAAGAGTATAAAGGATGTATTATAATATATCAAGTACGAAATTAAGTTTCTTAATTTTATTCATGAAACCTTTCCCTCCAGTCGACCCCGAAAAATAAACCTTCATAATGTAGTCCTATTAATATTCGACTACCCCATGCAGACCTGTTAAATTTGTCAACTTTGCTGCAGGGAAGCATCTTGGAGAGCATTTTACTAAGAAATAGCTTTCATATTTCCGAAAAGAAGCAGCAGGGTCGCTTCCAGTCGATATAAGTTATGCACAATTACTCCAAAATGTTCTTGCAGAACGAGCTTTTAATAAAAATGAATAAAAACAATTATTCTGATACTGCATTACTGCTTGATACATATATCCGAGAATGCGTGCTTCGCATAATATCCAGGGACTCGAGCAACTATCATAAATTATATTTTTGATGGTATGAAAATCTCACGAGGATTATAACATCATTATATTTTCCAGTAGTTCTATTTAATTTTATTATACTCTCCAATGTTGCAGGTTTTGCTTGAGAACAAAGATCGTTCCTAATAGCCATATATACGACGAAGGAATCGCATAAAAATCCGTTTGTATTTCTGCAAATCTCGCGATACAGTATCGCGATAAATTGTGGATGTTTTTTTAATATATTTATTGAGCCATTAGGTCCTTTTAATTATTCGTAGATGCTTCGAATTGGCCACAAAGATTCCCCCACCATATGATTCGTGTAACAGAATATGAATGATTTGGAGAATATCTACATTGTCTCTACATTGTTGAGAAAGAAGTAAACTCGACTGTTTTATATTGATAGTTTCATTCATAGTGTAGAAAGTATTTGTACATAAGTTTTGTACAAAGTATTTGTGCATAAGATAAGTTGCAAACAAGGCTTCCTAACATTATTATTTGTTAATTAATTTTCTACTTAGTTTTAGTTACTTGTATAACTAGCGAAATTTATACGAGAAATCAAAAAATCGTCATATATTGTATAAATTATGTTGCGAATTATCAATTAAAGAGCAGCCGGTCAGGTCAAACCGATCAATCGATATCGCGTACCTTGAATGACTTAACGCTTAAGGTGGAGGAGGTTTAATAAATCGAGTGTTAGTGTGATTTAGCACTTTATTTGCACTTTTGTATAAAAGTAAAGTGTGATGTTATGAACACGACTGTTGTAAGATCTTGTTAAGACTGAAGTATTTCACCCGCACGGTACGATGTTCTGTTGATGACTGTCCTAGTATGTTGCTGATTCTCTCCAGCAGCCGTTGAGTCTCGTCCATCCATCGTGCCTTCCCGGCCGGGGTTTTTCTCAGAGATTTTCCCTGACCTCGTAGTCATTAGGTTTACAGGTGGGGGAGGACAGGTAATTCAGAATTTCCCAAAGAAGGGATAGGGCCTGTCCGAACCATAAACGGACGGCCGCTCAAAATTCTGAACAAATTGTATAATTAGCGAAATTTACAAGAGAAAGCAAAAAATCGTCAGAAATATATATACTGTACGTATTCGTCCTTAAGTTTTTAAAAATTCATAAGAAACGCAATTTAAGTGAATTTAAGAATTTAAGACGAGACCTTGTTCCACTCCAACAACAGAAAATTTTTTAAGTCTTATTTTAAGGAAATTTTATATTTTCTGACCTGACATACAAGGTAATCCCACAACTGTTCTATGGGATTGATATCTGGAGATTTCGGTGGAGTTTTTAGGTATGCCGGTGTATTATGCAATATCCACATTCTGATATTGTACGCAGTGGGTTGTTATCGTGCATAAAAACAAAATCATCCTTATTGCCCATTCTTTCTGCGCTAGAAAGAAGATTGCATTTTAAAATGTCAATATAAATCCTGTGATTCGATGTTTTGTTGATAATTTCTTATGAGCCAACACCAACTGCACTCATGCAACCCCAAACGATTACGGAATCTCCATGATGTTTCACTGTAGAGTATAAGTTTTCTGATTTCAGTCCTTCATACTTTTTTCTCGTAATAGTACAGTGTTCATCAAACCCGACAATACTAAATTTGCATCTGTGAAAATCACTTTATTCCAGTAGACTCCATAGACGTACTGATATTATTATTTACGAATTGCAAAAACATATGTAAAAATAAAATCAGTTTTGAAATAAATTTTTTTCGTAGAAAAATTGACAAAATACACGAATTAACTTCGGAAGGATAACAATATCATTACAGATTCGAATTGCTACTTATTCATTGACGATCGTGTAATAATTCCGTTTATTTGCTCATTTATAAACATTAAGCGTGACAACGACGTTGTTCGAGGTAGAAGTAGAGGCACGTGTGCGATTTTGCAATGAGATTTTCATCGGATGATTCAAGCCCGGTATAAATCACGAAATTTCTCGTAATTCGTCGCGAATACTTGCCTTCTGTTTTAATACTTTCAACACTTCGCGTGCAGCGAATTACTTTTTTCGCGGTGCACTCGGCTGGAGGATAAAAATCGCAACAGCCATTAAAGTCACCTCGTATTTCCCGTGATTTATGACCGACCGAAGCTCGATTGCCGTTTTATATCCTTCGGCGCTTATATAGTTTCTATATGTACACGAGTGTATTTACGATTTTCTGTTTTGCCTTCGAAAGAAATTCGTTTCCGATTTCGAATCGTTCAAATTTTTATGAATATATTTAAAGAAATAGAATTTATATGAAAAATTGGGTCACCCACTAAGTATTATGATAAATACTTTGCTTCGAGTATCTTATATATTTTTGCACATTATGTACGTATTGAAATCACCACTGACGATAGGAGTGTACGTGCATATTATGGAACACCCTGTATATACTATCGTTCAAAGATATTTTCATATATATATCTTCATGTAACCTAATTACAAACTTGAGATCATGAAGTAATATTATCTGCTTAATTAAAGAGATTTGCAATGATTTCATTCTTTGTAGTTGTTATAGCTATGCAGAGTAGAATGCTATAAAAGGTTTGACAAATTGAATTTGATTGAAAAATTAAATTGTTAAGGTGCAGAAATAAAATGAGTATTCCTATTTGTCAAATCTTTTTAAAACCATCTTGCTTGTTGAGAGACTCGATGTTTAGCTTGTTTAAGAAAGATTATCGTATCTAACACAAACGATGATACTTAGCATTGATAAGTATCGACAAATTGTATTTAATTGTAATGTACCATTACTGTTCATTCTAATAGACAGCTTAAATCTATAGTCCGTTGATTTTAAACAAAGATAATAAACTTTGTGTATAGCCGTTATATATATTTACCATTAATTTCTATTCTTTCACGAGATTCTAATGTTGTTCCTGGAAATCGATCATTGTCAGGATAATTACTTACCAGTGTTGGTATATGTATATGTATGCCAAATAAACTTGGATTACTGTAACACGTTTTTTACTAACTTGACATAATCTTTGTCGCACTTATACGTTCCGTGACACGTCGGTTTTGCGCGATTTTACATTCAGGCCACATGTTCTACTAATGATCCATGCTGCCACTTGTTTCATACGCTCAAATAAATGCTTCAAAAGTGGGATTTTCTAACCAGAGTTTTTAACATCTTGCTTCTAATATGTCTCAGACATTTGTAAGAATACACCAACATGTTTATAAATGTTGGAAAGATTGGTTTATTCGTGGTAACAGTATTTAAATTCGACCACAGTGCGTAAATGAATGATGAATTAACAATCAGAAAGAGCATTCACTACTTTCTTTATGAAACCAGCAGATTGCTAATAATATGTTTTACTATGAATTATTTACCATGTACAGTAGCTATAAGCGTCACTTTCATTATTGTCCATTTTATTAGTATACATCTTTTAATTCCATTTAATATAATACTTCATTATATAAAGACTACAGAAAAGATATTTGCACACTATTATACCTTCTCTGGTATGTATATTAAGATGATGCAGGAGCACGCTTCTGTTTAGCTATAATTTTTAACTGTTTCGTTCGTAAGTAGATACTTGACGTATGTGTCAGACGTACATATGTAAGTATGTATAATATTACGCATCGCCTACTTCAGCAGCAGTCTAGACGTGAATGCACTACGATCGAGTTTATTATAAAGCTACATCTTAGCCGAAGGCGTCGAATATATATGTACATAGGTCGAGACGCACGAGTTTAATATTCACAGGTAATCCTATTCTAGAACCATTGTATATTCTGCACAAGCGACACGTGTCGTTTCTGCGATCAGAAGTATATCAATTAACATTATGTTCTGACAGTACACGTATACCATTTGTACGAAGATATATTATGAAATAATCCATGAAAGTATCACTTGATAATCTTTTTTATCTAAATTGTCTAATTTGACTAGTATGCAGCATTAAATTGGTGTGGCTACAAAAATGAAGCACACGAATGGCACGTGTTATCATCACCACGCGATTACAGAATTTAGTGTTTCTCGAATTGCTTTTTACAACCATACAATCTAACTCCCATCATATAAACGGTAAATCTGACAATAAGCGTCATCACAAAGATAGAACATGGAAATCTCTAAAAAAAGGACCTTGAGACGATAAAAAATCGATGGCAAGAAGAAGTAGCACAAGGCCACGGTCGCAGCTTCCAGAAGTTGGTTCACAATCTCTGTTCGGGCATCTCACGATAATCCACGAGGGAAAAGTTAACGAACTTCAGGCGAATTCGATTGAGTGCATTGTTTTTGTCGTTTCATAAACGGCGTCGCGAATTCGCGAGATGGTGTCATGGCCAGAGTGGAAGATGAGCAGCGTCCATTAGATGCAGGAGGGTCTGTCATCATTCACCAAGAGTATCTGACACGAGCGTAAAAGAATTCGGCAACGCGGAACGATCCGTGATCGATCAGCCGGTTCCGGCCTGGGTTGCGCTGCATCTTCGTGCGTATTAAACCGATTTACATCTGGCATAATTTGTCACGGTCGGCCAGAGCAGAAGCGATTCGCAACGCGTCACGGTGATTTATACTGGGATGTTCAGACGACATAATGGAAACAAATGATTGGCTAATGAGTTGTAAATCATGCGGACGAACCGCGTGAAAAGTGACCCCGCGTATCACTCTATCATCGCGTTTCTTGATCATCGAGGAACTTACTCGTCACGAAGGTTGTTTAAGGAATTTTGTTATTGCGATAATTATCTTTATTTACCAGAGAATTACAAGCTTAATGTCTCTCCCGCTTTGCATCACTTTTATATCGCTCTTTGAAAAATTCTCTATTATTTCTGATGGCTTAGCATGCATTCCATCGGAATCATTCTTTAGATATGATGACGCACTGTAGCTACCACTTTGAATCAGTAGAATTAACCAAAGTGTTCCTTTTTGGTGATTTAAATAAAAAATTGAATAAATTCGAATGTTTCCTTCTTATTACGTATTGAAATCTTTGTTGCACTCAAAATTCACGATAGTTTTGAATTTATTCGAGTAATGGAATGGATTTTTCATATGGAAGAACGTCTTTTATTTTAAAGTATTTTATGCTAAGCTAATTACTAGTTTCACGCTAATAATTATCAAGCCATGTTTTTAATGTCTTTATTCTCAATATCGCAAACTGATCTTACTACCAATTATAGATAATTGATATCATAGAATGAAGATTATATTATTTCGTGCAATTTACTAGCCGGAAACAATTTTCGAACATGCCCTTGGAACGTTATATCGAATAAGAAGAAAGATTACTGGTCGTTGAAATACTGTGAAACAAAAGACTGTTCCCACGTATAAGTATGAAGTTCCTTGAAGAAAACGTTTTCAGGTTCTCTACATGGAGAGGGGAGGAATGGAAATAGCAGGAGATGCACGATGCATCGGTCGGGTGTATCGATAAGGTCTCGACCTGCTGCAACTTCGTGCATTCATTCGTAGCTATTCCAACTCCGGCCCACTTAAACTTACTACCTGTAATCGTCATAATGTTTCGTCGACGGTGCTCAATCACCGATAGAAAATACGAAGGCATAATCGGTGCGATTAGTTGACAAGTGGTGGGAAATGAAACGCGTGGCACTTGGAATTATTTCGTTTCGGTCGCGAGTTCCATTTATTACATTGCTACAATATAATACCATCTCTCTTGGGTCTATTGGAAATTATATGGAGTTTCATATTTTTATGTCAACGTATGTAATACATTCTAACCGAGAAAACGAAGTTTATTAATATTTAGTAATTGAACTGTTCGTACAAACGGTTCGATTGAGCACTAAACTAGTACTTATCAAAAACGCTTATTATTATACCACACTCGCGGTACAAGGATAGAGAAGATTCTACAATTTAAAATAAGTCGAAACGACAGAATAACTTTTTATCATTCGAAGCTTGATTTTCTACCAAAAATGTTGAAAATTATCTTATCAGTTCAACTTATTTTAAGTCACAATATCTTGCCTACCCTTCCGTATCACAAATTATGGCTCATTCTGTGTTGACCTATAATATTCAGTATAACGTTCACTCGTAATGGGAATTATGGTTGACGAAAACAGATTGTATCGCCAACGAAGATAGTATTCGAAGATTGTATCTTCAGTTCGAATTCTAATACTATTTTCAATTCTTTAGACTGAAGGTTACTAAATTATATACACTAAACTATATATGTTACAAATTATATACAATGCCTTAATATTTTCATTGATCCAAATTTTCAGCTTCAGTTCAGACAAATTGAAGATGGTAATTTGAGATAAATAACATTCGATACCATACTGTGACGTGAACTCGCTATACATGCAATATAACCACATACTTTGTAAAGTCAAGTATCTTTGATTTAGCCAAAAATGAAGATTAACATTAATTACAGGACCAATCGAAATATTTACATTCACACCGTACGTATCACATTTGTACTGTTGGTTGAGTGGAGCATTCTGAGTTGGCTGTATCGAGCACAAACAGGTACAAATGGTTGAATCGAAGCGAGAAATAATTATTATTCCAAGGTTTATAGATTGCGTGCTATCCTAACGGTTTTCGACTCGCGACTACGCCCGTTTATCGTCGCTATGGATATCGTCAATAATTAATGAACGTACGAACGATCACGGAATGGCGCCAGATTTTAGCTACCTTCAACGTGTAACATGGACGCCGTAAATTAGCCGCGTCGAAGTCGACTTTTTCCCTGTCCTTACTGTTAAAGAACAAGCACACCTAACGAGAACTCCACGATTCTATTTCCACGTTTATTTGTAATTCATAAGAGACTGCCTTTCGATCTTGATTGAGTTATAACGAACGATTAACAAGAAACGTTACACCGATTATCGCGATTACTCTTGCCAGGTAACATATCCATAGGCGTTTTACCACACGCGTGCGCGTGTATGTATGGAAACGAACGTCGCATGTAGAGGATAAAAGTCTTCCAATCGATTTCGCATTGCTCCTTTTTTCGTACGTTATAGATTTTAACGATAAAACTGTTAAATGGCAAGGTTATTTTGTATTTTTTATTAAGATGAACTATGAGTGTTTATCGAAAGTTAGTGTTGGTCTGAATCTGAAATTGTTGCAAATTCATGTGTGCGCTAAATTTTTCTGAAAGTGTATATATTTATTGAGAATTATTATTAATATTAGGATTTGTTTGAAGTATTTGTTTATTAGGAATGTAAAGGAATTTTATAAAATTGCCTTCTTCTTAATATCCCTTTTATTATCAAAAATTATGTTTTGGTTTAAAAGACCCAACGATTATTTCTTTTCATTAATAAAGCTTCTTTATTTTGAATTCTATTATAGCAGATTGACAACCTCTATAGGTAAATAGCAGTAGTAGTATATGCATCGAATACTTACACACTTATAATTCTTATAAGGGAAATTAACATGGTTGGAACAAGATATTGAGTTAACAGAGTTGATTAATTATTTAATTAATTAAATAATAGGAAACACACGGTGATGAAGTTTTACGTTTGTACCTGCCACCTTGTAGATAAAAGATTCAACATGTTTACAGCCAACTAAGCATCTAAAAACATATATCTAAGCACCAAACCATAAATAAGTCTGTGCAAATATAATTTATGCCCGTATTTCATGAAAATTCAAACAATACACCGAAATAAAACGGAGGCTACAGATCATGTTCGATGTAACGAATTATAGCTTATGATATCATCTAACTTTCAACTCCCAACGAATCGCTTCACAAGCTCCACTTTCATACAACCCATATATATTGCCAACGAAAATCACAAAGTTGCTAAATATTTCTTTGAGACCTATCTCACGAGGAAACAGAGTATAATAGACAAGTCGCACAGATAAGAAATTGAAAGACAGTCAATCACATGTAAGAAGCACGGCTCAGCAAACATAGATACCTTTTGGTTTCTCTAGTCTGGACAATTATTCTACCGTCCCGCCGACGCGACGGTCGGACTCAATAACGCCAGTGCACAAAGTATTGTGCAAGTGTGCGTACTATGTAGGAGTACCTTGGTACGGCCGATATGCCTTTCACATAACTGTGAGTAAATGCCAGGCCGTGGCTCTCCGTACTCCACCTCCCAGATGAGACCTATCCTATCTATTCTGACCGAGCAATGCACAAGTAATAACTTGTTGCCAGGACGATCAGTTATGACGAAAACGCACCATTCACGGAAGTTTTCGTGTTTCGAGGTTGACGTAGGGTTCCGTTGATTTAGTGACGATCGATGAAACAGGTCGTTAGAATCGTTGGATAGAGACGTCGATCATCGGAATGTTTTCGTTCCATCGTTCGTTAGATGACAGCTGCTTCTCCGTTTGATATCTAAATACAGCTAGTTACAGAAGTCTGCACACACCCCTCAAATCTGGAACGTTGTCATAACATGATATGAACGAAATATTATAGCAATATATTAATGTAATAATATTTTTCACACAACAACTCGAGTTAATTGAATTTAGACACATAGATAAAAGAATAATTTATTATATACATATTAAAATGAATAAAAACATGTAAAATAAAATTTTATTAATGCATACATACATTTGTTATATATGTATATAGCGTTAAACAAATTAATTTTGCATTGGTACATAAGTTGTTATTTTAAAGGATAAAGAGAGTGTTGGAGAAATTAATATTTTCAATTGCCAAAATTCCTCTATTTTCTTTTTTATTAAGATCTATAAGACACAAAGTGTCGCATATGCTCTTCATTTGAGTTTCTGCTATTCTTTCACCACTCTACCAATTTATTTAAAGTTTACACCTATTAAAGATTAAATGTTAATTAAGCAAACAGACAAAATATTAATTAAAAAAACAATGCGGTTTTAACTTGTAGAGAACGATACTTCATGGAAAATTGGCAATGCAGAAATGGCGCAATAGATTGACCAGATCACGAATAGTGGGTTATCAATGCCGATTGAAATTCTGTCTTAGCTTATCGATTATGCAATTAGCGACGTATCGTGAAAGAAGACAGATCACGATTACAGAGGACAGGCCCGCAATCGTGGTCAGCTTGTGAGTGGGAACACAGCATTGATTTTAGATTATGTAAGGTGAACTTTACAGGAATATCAGAAACTAATCGCATGCGAGAACAACCTCGAATCGCTCTGGCAGTATTATAAAATATCAACTAATAATAAATAGAGCCGAGGAAATAGATAGCATAATCGTGTGTGGAGAGCATGATGGTTTTATATCGAGCGCTCTTAATGGTTCAAGTGACCCGAATAATCAAAGTGCTTATTTAAACGGCTCCCGACTTTTTCAATTTAATTTGAATGTTTAATGAACAACGATTAATAATTTGATTGACAGAATTCTGTGTGCTATGCGAACCGTATCTTGTCACAGACTCTCATATTAGCCACGATTTAAGAAAGTAATGTTTATTTTTTAGTAACTAGTACAATTTAGGAAAAATTGTTTGGGAGATAATTTTCAGTGCGAAATACTATAAAAGTAGAAATCCCATCCTCAATATTTACTGTATTATAACGATATTAGATTCTTGTTATTGTTATTTCATTTTCTTGAAGATTACTTCGTAGCAAACTTGTGAATTGACTGTATCAATAATGAAAATTCAAATTGTTATAACTGTGGAGATACTGAGAAATTTTTTACTTTGCATTACCTCTGAAGTAATTTCAGAAACAATTCTGAATGTTGCTTATCCTTAAACATAATATCTATTGCAATTTTCAAATTTACATTTGAGAGAAGGATGAAAGAAATTGAATAAGATAAACTATTCCGAAATTCCGGATTAAAATCGTGTTGGCCAAGAGTTACTTGACTGACAGTTCACGTGGATGGAACAAAATTTATTTTCAATCGCAACTTTCCCCCCAGACATGACAATCAAAATGAAACCCGGAGCGTGCGAATATAATTATCTAGATCGGAGGAAAGTCGGTGATTCAATTGCATTCCTTAAAGTTTACCTGACTTTTAAAATAATTTGCATATATGTATATCGTGAGAATTATATCTGAAAATATTTTATGTATCAATTCCCACTGATTTACCGTAATATTCTTTCATTCGCTTTATATAACTTGAATGCACAATACATAAACATTATAAAATCTATAACTACGTATTAAGACATATTTAACATATAATATACCTAACGTAAAATATAATTTAACATAACATTTGATTTTAAATAATATTTAATTTATAATTTGTTACCAATATGCAAATTACAACTCAAACATACCTACAATAAGAAAATACTAAAATCGTCCGAATTAGAAGATATTGATTCACTGAAAAAGAATGTTCATTCATGTAAAATGTAATTAACACACTTAGATCTCCACTTGATGCAATTGACACTGGCATTGTGATCAATTTCCATAAAACCTCACTTCGTCATCGAAGACGCTAGCTTCCCGTGATGGACATTGCAGATTGCAAATGCCAAGATCAAATGTACGACGTTGACCCATTTTCGAGGATAAATCGCTGACCACGATGCACCTCATTTTCTATGACTCTACTGCCAGCTCGCAATCCTTCTTACACACCCGTCACTAACTAATGTCACATCTTTCTCGCGTTGCACCAGTATAGTTATTTCAAATATCCGGCACGAGAAAAATTCTTCAAATCGCTGCAAGTGCACGCTGTAATCTAAATGTTTCCGTTCTGAATAATTGTATAAGACCTCGAAATTAAATAGACGATGTTAGATGGCGAAATAGATATGGTTGAATGTGTTTAGTCTTGGAAAAAATAAATAGCTCGTTTGCTACGCTTGGAAAATTTCATTTATACGTTTGTATTGAGTAATTAGCACTTGCATAAGGTATTAAAGATTGTATACACTGTTGTACTTTCATTATATTTAATGAAGCTTAAATATTGGTGACATTCGTCGTATGTTGAATAATTGTTATTAAAAACTCATCTCTGTAGTGCCGAGAAACGAAGTGTTTAATGTTGGGAAGAACGTATGCTTGGAAATACTGAACAAATACTGAACACATATGTGGATATATTTCAAAATGTGAAACTGTAACACAGAATTCTCGAATTAGTTAATCTATAGAATGATAAATATTTCAGTCACACGTATATTGACTTTTATATTCATTTATATAATTAGAACAATATTGTTAGCAACACAAATGATAATTAGCCAAAAAAATATTTATAGAAATTTAATTTATACGAACATATTTCACATAGGTATATGTACGTATTATACATATACAAAAAGAGCTTTATTTCAATATTTTACAGCAATCTCTGAAACAACAGCATACATCTTGCTGAGTAGATCAGCATGTGGCCGTGCATTATTTCGATAAGAGCAATAATTCTTCGTTGATTTATCAAATACAATTTATAAAACACTCTTACACTTGTGTACAGAAAGATAATGTAGCAATATTCTTCTCTCTAAAGTGTAGCACTTCTCGTGTATTTTTTCTTTATTTATATTTTTGAAAGAATTCTTTCCTTCGAAAAGGAGTTCGTGGTCGAAAATAAGACGAAACAGGGAGCCGTAGAGGATATTCACAAAGAATAATATGGGGTGCCGTTCGCTGTAACGAGACTCCTCTGTCCGATGAAAGAATCGCGGAGACGTCCTTGTGTCGGTCGTGCAAAACGCCTTCACGTCTCAATTAAAAGTTGCTTTAAAAACTGACGGCCATTCGAATCACTTTGCAGCTCGTGGATGGAGAGAATAAAGAGGAGGTTACGTTCCGTGGCTTCGTTTGCTTTCCTTGCCACAGACTGTTTGACTCCTTTCACGAACAGTCGCAAGTCGGTGTTACGCGGATTAATTTCGAGGACCTTGACAGATAAATGAGCGAAATGCAGTTTAACAGCAAATGGCTTTTGTCTTCTGTCCTTTGCATTTTTTGTTAATTAAAACGATCCATTCGAAAAGAACGCGCGGAACTCGAATAATTTATTGGAAAATGTTTCGTTGATGATACCGGTAATTAATTTGATTGCTGTTTTTTTAATGAGATGGTTTTATCCGTTATACTGGGTGTGATCGAAATAAATGAGCAAATTTTTATATTGAATTTTAAGAGCGAAAGAGTTCTTTTTAAATATAAAGAAAGGTTGTATAAGCGTGGAAGTTTCTTTTCCGAGATTAAAACACTTTTTGTTTGTATTGGAATTTTATAAGAATGACTGTCACATGCAGAGTTACAGGTAATGTTATCGTTTTTCATATGTAGAGCTACAAGTACTGTAATCATTTTTTGTTCTTTTGTAGAAATAAGTGATAACAGTACTTGTAACTGACAAGGGCAAGTCACCCTGACATTGAGTGCCACAGTGAATCCTCTACCTAAATGTTTGACAAGTGTAAGAGCCATTCCTGTGAAATTGCAACTCCGATAAAAAGCGTTTATATGTCAGAAAGAACAAGTTTCCAGAGCTATATTTGTACAATCTATTTTCGTCCTTAACAAGTAAAATCCAATGCTACTGCTCAGCTACCTATTTCAGTTACAGCCTGTGTATTTCAAAGTAATTTTAGTTGCATATTCATACAAGTAATAGTTTCTGTTATAAAATTTAAGAATAGGTTTATCGTTCGTTAGAGATTAGTTAATACAATGGATAGTTGAACTAAATTTTACTTAAACTAAAACATAGAATTGTAAATCGTTCTCTGTAATTACAATAATGGAAAATTGGGATTGAAAACAATTAATTTTCGAGTACACTTTAATGTAATTAATACAAAAAACTTGTATTAACATTAGGATATAATAGACTATATAAATTATAATAGAATATTTAACTTTTTAATATTTGAAAATATGTACTGCTGGATTCACCATGGAGATTTAACAGTATTTCTTTCTTTATATTCAACACAACACACACTAGGAGTTGTTACCCTTCAATATCGATTATTCACAAGAAGAGGTCATATTTATGAATCATAATCATTTTATGATAAAAATGCCTAATTTGAACAATTTCCAATAATCTTAATCAAATGTAATGTTATTTCCTTTCTCCTGTGGATTATTTGATCTTTGATTCACTTAAACTTAAAATCTATATTCTAGAAAATCATAATATCTTCCCTCCTTCAATCATTTTCTCGTTGATCGAAACAAAGTTTATATAATAGCCATGCTAAGCCTTTCACGATCGCGTTTGATCAGAAATTGCGTTCAGACTGGCACGGGAGACAGAGTTCACGTTTCTAATGTGTGAGTTCTAGACTCGAACACACAGTTAAACTGTTCTCCTGCTCTGCTTTCCTGACGTAATATAGCAAGGCCGCACTAAGAAATTGTTCATTACGATCTGTTCGTCACTCCAATACCCAGAGCAATCGATTTCATAATGATTTGTTATGACGACTTTTCACACCTTTTGTAGTAACAACGTTGGTGAACGTACGACAGAATTATATCAGTGATCTGTCTGCAAAGAAATTGTAAAATTATGTAAATACATATATAGTACTTACGTAATTTCGTTTTATGGAATGAAATAAGTGTCAGTCATACGATATTAGAATTCGGAGAATGAGAAAATTTGAAATAATTTAATGGTAATTGGTTAAAGCAAACTTTTGAGATATGCATGCTGTTAACAAGATAAAGACAAAGATTTGTGAAAATTATGCGCAGGATATAGAAAATGCTTGTTTAAGAACGTACAAACTTATAAGGAACAAAATTCTATGATTCTACGAGTCAAGCTTTTCGAATTAAATATTAAGTTGTGTTTATTAGATCTACGTAGTTAGCTTTTATTAAAGAGGGAAACTAGTGCTTCCTAGAGATTCAAAATTATATAAATATGAAATAATTTTTCAAATAAACAAAAAAATATACTCACCATATACTGTCTAAAATATTAAATAACTCCTAATTATTCTGACGTCACAGTTAATTTTGTGAACTTCTGAACCGCCGTCTTTAACATTTTAATATCATTATGTTTCATCTAGAATTTTTTCTACAGTCATATTTCTGATATTTTCAATTCTACGTTCAAAACAAATAACAAAGAAAGTAGACTTCCTTCGTTTCACGCGGAGCTATTGTAGGCGTAAACCATAACAACGGGCTTATTATTCAAAAAAAGTCTGGTTGGCATTGTATCTTTTATTAGCATATAAATTATCGATAATACGTTCTCATACGTCTGAATAATGTTTATCGATTGCTTCGAGAATCGTGCGCGATAATTATACGGAAAAAGAAATTGCTAGAGATAATTATCAAAAAAGAAAAAAGTATCTTCTGGTTAATTTCCTCATTACATTGGTTCTTTTGTTTTTACTACGAAGCTCAGCTGATTACGTGTTCCCTAATTTCAGCCTATTACGATTCTCTTCTGTAATTTATCATTTTTAATATTGTAAGTTTCGCTTCACGGAAACGATTACCATACATTAGTCGATAGGATTAAAATTGTTTCGCTCAGATAATTGTTAGAAATTATGGGCATCAGATCGCTCTTAGACATTCGTCACAGTGAACTTTTATGAACACGCATGGAATACGTAAATATTTATTGAAATAATGCGATGTGCTTATGTACAGGTAGCATTTTATTTATGATATCATATCATATTCATAATTTATGATAATTCATGATATCTTATGTGATTGGAGAGATATTTTTGAATAATAGGATTTCAAATGTTTATGGAAATTCAGATTTTTATGAAAACCACTAAAAAATGTGACCTAAATAAAGATATGTTTCATCTTAAATATTATAATACTTTTAATGAATACTTTACTTTCGATATTTTATACAACTGCAAATGGTTGTAACGGATATTTATGGTAGGTAATATATATAATTACCTCTTTCTGTGTATGTTTATCATTATATAATATATGCGTCTATATGTAACATATAGTTATATCTATTTTTATATACATTTAATAATATAGAAGTATCTAAATGTACTCACTGTGTGTATATCCATAACAAGTCGAGATTACTTTTGATATACATTAATATTTAAATCTTCATTTTCCGTTATAACTTTTCTACGACTATGATATTATGAATTTCTTACTGTAAATCTCCGTCATTTTAAAATCACGAGTTCCCGAAACAAAAGCGATACTCTTAATCCTGTTGTAGTTTTCCTATCATCTTTGATCCAATTGTATTTTTCTAACGATACTTTAAGTTTGAATAAAATATAAAAACGTCCTTAGTACCATTTTTCGTTTCAGTTTCATGTTAAACATCTTCTTATAATATTATAAGTCCTTTTTGCTCGTTAAAGTAGAGGCAAGATCGAAATATAGAAGTTCGAGGATCGCAGCAGGGTTAATTTACTTCCTTGTAACCACGTGAAACCATTTTAATACGGGGAAACTTTTCCATGCCGTCCTCGAGAGCAGAGGCAATCGTTTATCCCGCGTTTCGCGGATTATAAACAAGCGATGCCGGTTATAATGGCTTCCATTACGACCATATTTCGTGTGAGGAAGTCATACACGTATGCACATATACATCGAGGCCGAGCGATTTATTGAGCTCCGTTGAACTGGCGTAACGCGAAACCGTATTGCGAGTAATTACTTGATGAGTCTATAATGCCTTATAATCAAGCCGTCGTGGGTATACGATCGTATATCTGATTAATTGCGAATTTCTTTATTATTCCGTTGGTCGCGTTCATTGAATCGCCGCGGGACGAATCGACAGCTTCTGTTTTATGAGAACGTTCGATTTATGGATCATTCACTGGTGGATTATAAGGAAAAAGCAATGTTTCTCTCATGGCTCTTCAACTTATGTGTATAGCCGCTTTAAATTACGATGGCTCTCACGTAGCATGATGTTGTGACCTCGATGGAGAAAAGGATTAAACAAAGAAGAAATGGGTTAAAGAAGGAAATTAGACACCAAATGAAATTTGAACCAAACGAAATCCTAGCCATGGGTAAATTTAATCCTGTCAAAACGAAGCTTTCAAAATTTCGTCCATCTTCTCCTATAACTCCCAATATAATTTTAATTTTCTTTTTTGGCAATTTTTGGCTATGGAAAAAGAAAAACTGTCGGATCATACGAGATAAGTATTAACAATTATAAAATGATAAAATCGTAAAAATTTGAACTTGATATCTATACCTTGTTTAAAACGATACCTCGCCGAAAAATGTGAATTCTCGAAGTATTCAAATTACGGAATGTAGTATGTCCCTACAAAATTGGTTAAAAGTCTTTTTCTTAAAAGTTGATTAAACTTTAATTTCTCATCAAAATTATTGCGTACATTATGTTTCTAATGTAACATTATAAGCTTCGAAATATTAATTACATGTGAGATAAGTTGATAATCATATGTTACTCTATCATGGTTCATTCGGAAATATCATAAATATTATTTTTTATATTAGTGAAGAATAGATATTGTACTAGGTATTACATATATAGATATTACATACATATTAGGTATACACAGTATTACACTAGGTATCGAAAATAACATAATTCACATAATAAGCAGATAAGATGAAATCAGATTTTCATCTAAATTCTATTTTGTAGTAAGATTAGTGTTAAAACCAATATCGACCGATACCGATAGAAAAGAATTAATAGTCTATGTTCTATATAGTTAAATAGTCTGTGGAACATAACAAACGTTCATTAATCGTGTTGCGTAGAATGAAAATTTATTTAAATCTTTTATTAGATCTTAATAAAAAATGTTATATAAACATGGATAATTTAAAGCTTTGTTAAAAAATTATAGTAGGAATACACAATATAAAGTGAACAATATTTTGACCTCCAATCTCGCTTATAATTTCGTATCATCAGACTTTTATGTGCGGATGACTTTAAAAAAGAATGATATGTCAAACAAATATTAGATTGATTCATTAAAACAAAACATGATCTAAATGGGATTCACGGTATGGCTGTGTGATACATATTTTTATCTCTTAAATTCAATTTTATTTACAGATCGTTATATAATATCATACATTACTATACTAGAGTCTAGACTATAGTATTTAATGAAAATAATTTCTAATTATTTAATATATAATTCTTCCCTTAATCAAAGAAAACTCTATTTATAGAAGATTAAATCAATAAAGAAAAAAGGAAAGACAAAAATTCCGTGACATCCAATCGACCAAAATCATTTAATTACGACAGACTGGGCATAAGCGAAATTCCAAACTCCTTGGCGCCAGGCGTCGAAACGGCGGTCTTTGCCACGGCTGTCGGGTTCCCTGTGTCGAAGAATCCAAACAGTTGCCCACGCACGAGGAAGTCATTAGGATGATGTATTCGATACCAAGGCGCCTCGTCTCAGCCGTTCAATCAATGACCCGAATACTTTTCGTCCAACGGTCCGTTACTTTCCTACAGAAACGGTGTTCGCGTGTTCGCATTTGGTCCTGCTCACTCGCTCGGTTTCGTGACCTCGCGCGATTATCCAATACCGAAGAAAGAATGTAATACGTAGACGTTTTCATCTCTCTCGTCCCTAATACATGACAAAGGTAGATCTTATCTACTTGAGCTGGTTTCGTATACAACGAAAATAGACGAGCAGGAGGAGACGCGCCTTTCGTCGCGGTGACGATATTCGCGTTCCTTCACTCGTTTGTCGACACACTTCGCGCGACCTTTTGATGCCGGCATCAAAAGGTCGCGCGACCCCGTGCGTGATTCAATGACGTTTTTCGTTTTCGTTTTGATCGATGGTTCCGTGGAACGTAGGTGTTCGGTATAGACAGTGGCTGTTCAGATTCGAGTAGGTTTATTTGCACGGGAACCTTTGTCTGTTAATGGACTGCGGATGTTTATGGGGGTACAATATTTCATAATATACGGAGCATTAGATCGTTTTACGAGCTTTGTAGGTTTCTTGTGGAAAGAAAAATATGACATTAGGAAAGAACAATAGAAGCAGGATCGTCAATCTGCGGTGCGAAACAAAAGTATAGTTCGTAATTAAAAGAGAAAAAAAACTTAATTTGTGCTCCTATTTCTGCGTATTAAAATAAGTATAGGGTAACGTGTGACATTCAGCTCCAAATCTTGGTTCACTCCCATAGCATTAATTATCTCAAATAACATAATTATCTCGTATAGTTGTTCGTCAAATAACGTAATAAAATTCGTGAAAAATTTGAGTACCTATTGCTAGAGCGCGAAGACATTAACATTTAGATATTTAGATATTAATAGTTCTTCAAGCAGTAAAGAAATAGAATTTTCTAGCCCAAACTCAAAATTTAATTCTTTTATTCATCCAGGATCAACCGAAAAATAAATAGACCGTAGCTAAAAGTTGCTTTCCTGTTTGACTATATAAAGCACGGCTGCACACCTTACGTAAATTATATAGAACTGGAGTGTGGGAGGACTGAAACATTTATTACGGTGTCCCCGAGTACGAAATTACGCCACTGTGCATTGTGTAAGCATTGCCGGGCACACGCATGCTAGTTAAACTTTCGCTGGCGAGACATTGAAAACTGACCCTTACTTTTTCTCAGTACACACTCGCTCGTTTCTGCGTGCACGCAACTCGATAGCACATACATATCTCGCAGAAATTCGCAGGAATTCACAAATTTCAAGAATATCTACATTCAAGAATGTATTATTATGTACGATATTACAAAAATTTGTAAAATATTCAATGTATTCAAATAACAGCTCTATATAGCGACCTTGAATTCGAGAATTATCTCAAAAGCAACATCGATTCTTGTTATTAAATATCGCAATTAATGCATACGATCGCGTATTAACCGATTCTTGTCTGAACCATGGTTATTCAATTATAATAACAAAAACTAATTGGTCATAGTCAGCACCGAACATATGAATGATTATCAATGAACATGTTTCGTTGTGCATTTCGAGAATGTTTAATTATTATTATCATTGCCGTTATTGCTCATACGCTCATTGTTATCGCTGCTAATATTACGTTTGTTAATATATATATTATCGTTATTAACATAGCAGTATGTATATATAAGTGAATGTTATATGCCTTAAGTGTATTATCAAGCCTACTAAAACTTCGTATGTGCATGATCGTTTATATAATTGCATGTGAATAGTAATTTGAAGTTAGCCTAAAAAAATTATTATAGGACTGAAATCTTGCTTAATGAAACTGATCGTTGAAAAGATCTGTTTTAAAAATGTTATATTGTTCATATATTGTATATTATCTTTAGCATTGTTGGTTTCATTTTAGTCTTATAAAAATGATTATTTTTCTAATTCCAGTTAATATTCACATTAGTACACTTTATACATTTAAATTCTATATAAGAATATATATTTTTGAAATGGATTAAAATTATTTACTGAATAATATAACATGTCACATCTTGTATAATTAAATTTAAAAGCATATGATATACAGTAAATGAAAGACAATAACGCAGCAAATAAGTAATTCATGTTGCTTCTGCTAACATTAATTTGTATAAATACTATCAGAGAAATATATAATTGATTAAGTAATATGTTATTCAAATGACAGGCGACAATGAATTATGCAAAGAGCTTTTTTAAAAAGCAAATAGAATAACTATATTATAAAGCAAGCCATATTACTACAAAAACACATCTATTTTGTGTTCGTTCTAGCCACAAGATAAATATCTGCGTTTATAAGCCTCTTAATTACATTAGCAAGCTGTTTAATAACATCATTAATCTTGATTATTGCTATCTCCAAAGTTAACCATGATTACAGTTCTTCTATAACACTAGTTCTACTAGTTCTTCTAGAATAACACTACATAGAGGAGAACAATTCAATCAAGAAATTATCGTACATTTCGCATGTTACAAACCGAAGAATAGACGTTGGTAAAGTCATAGTTAGAAAGCGATTATACGGCAGACGAATAAAGTTCATAGCTTTATAATAAACCGAACGTGTCATAAGTGCCAGCTAATCCTCGTTTCATGTTTTAACGTGCCATCATTAAATTCGCTTCTTTTAGTCACGTTTCGCAAGATATTTCGCTTGTTTTCAGACTTTTCGTTTTAGACAAGTGGCTGGAATCTCGCAATAAAATCCCGATGACACTGTTCTCCGGGTGCGATTCAAAGCTTTGGCTTCTTTATTTTGATCATAAACTCTATATCACTTCTTTGTTCTCTTGTATCGTTAACCCTTAGCTTGTATCGTTTACTCATACATATGTAACCATAACAATTTAGACTAACATATTTGGTATTTATTCGGTTGCATTCACTATCCTGTGCCATATATGCGACAAGAAATAATCACCTTTACTGTGTAAATTGTCGATCACTAAAATTAATTATATGGAGCTATTAACATGCTTAAAATGACTATATATGTTAGAATCCGTCACAGAAATTTTACATCATTTACATCATTAGATGGACAATTAATCGATCAAAATTATACAACAATACAACTGTACTTGTATCCATACAAGTTAGACGACCATACAAGTTAGAAATCTCCAAAAGATCTTTGCAAGTAAATTATTTATATTTATCTATTATTTAGCAGATTTTTATTATTATATAGAATATACAGTTTTCTATAATCCAAGGTAGTAATTTTCAATACTTTTATTCCTAATAATTGTTTAGATTTATCGCATTTTCTCCAAGTATCCTAATATTTATGAACTAAGGTGTAGCTCCTACTTTGATTTCTTTGACACAAATTTTATTTTACAGTCATCAATAGTTCCACTGCTAAATATTCAAAACCAATAATATTAATTGAGAATTAACAAGTCTTATTACGATATCGCTTTCTCATACATTTCGAAAGATTACGATTTCTCGTAAAAAGAAATGGATACCTAAAGAACGAACTTCCTGTTTCTCCTTACATCACTTTACAGCAGTAACAATTTTGAACTTACTCAACGTCATGAATTGTTTTGCTGCACGATAATTTGCCAGAACGTTGGCATGAGCGGTATCGAGAATATGAAAGAGCGTTATGTCGAGCGGAGTGTTAAAGCAGCGTGATTAGTTTCACCCGATCATAATTCCGCGGATTTTTTCCGAAAGAGGCGTGGGAATGATCGAGACTGGCGTGCAATCGCCATGAAATCCGAGGAAATTGCCATTGTTGCGCCGAGATACCCGGCTTATTAATTGATTCTTAAACCGTTGTTAACACGCCAAGAGAGAAGATCTGTCGGGATTCTACGCGGACACAGCGAAACACACGCGTCCTTTCTCTGATTACTTTCGTAAATCGCTATAAATTTCAAGGATACGAAGTTATTTCTGAATCATAACTCGCGAAACGAATTATCTTTGTTACTTGGTGGAAAAAGTCGTAGCGCAAGAATGAAGTAAGAATGTAACATTCTTTGGAGGAACGTTCAAGGTGTGAAACTCACAGGCGATCTTCCCTTTATCGTCGACCTTTTCCTTTCTTGGCGACGCGACGCGACGAGTTATCTTTTAAATAGATGCCCGAAGCTGTTACGAGGTTATTTGGATACCAAGTTAATGGAATGTTTTGGTTTATTATTTTCCAGTTAGTAAAATAAGAGCAATAAGGAAGATATGCGAAGAAACGGCTATAGTGCAGTCTTCCTTTGACTTTTGTTTGGAAACGCTGATGTCATGGCGTGGCTTGTATCAAATGGATATTCATATATTATATAAGATACAGTGGTTACAAAAAATATTGTTACGTACCCTTATTTCCTAATGAATCCTTTTTATTAGCTTCTATATATTTCATATTTATAATTTCAGATTTTTATAGTTATATCGTTATATACTTATATTATACTACTATTTTAATATATATCGTTAATATACTTGTACCTAGTAAGTTAGTAAGAAAATTTTATAGTAAATGCAATAATATTCCATTATTTTTATATATATATTGTATAAAGATTACAGACGAAGAACATGATTCTCCATTTTTCATTTGGGACAGTTTTAATATTGTGAATTAATCCTTAATTGGTTTTATATCAAATTTATTAAATTTATTATCTATTTTTAATATACGGTTATACGTAACAATTAATTTTCCTTTTCATCTATTATAAGCTATGTTAAAATATCTTCTTTTAATCGTCAAAATGGATATTAAAATCAACAAATCAACAAATATAGATTTGTCGTACTCTTATATATTATATCAACATGAATTTATGTATTTTACAGAATGGAAAGAAACAAGAGTAAGGTTCGTTAAAATTACATATATCCAATAAGGAGACTTTTAGTTATACAGTTACTTCGACTTTTAAATCAGAAACAGACAACCTGTCATCTTAAACGACTGAACCTGTTCAGATCGTTATTCAGTTGGGTACCTACATTGTCTAGAAACTGTGCTATAGTTACTTGAATATAGCGCGATAAAAATCAGGACTAGCTTAATATAGAAAAAGCACTTGCCTACCTGAAGAACTTGTCCAGACGAAAGAAGAAGGAAGTTCGTGTAGGTACAGAACAGTTAACTGAAATTAACTCTATTTTGAAAGCAATTAAAAATTTTTAATCCTGAAGTAGCAGCATTTGTATTTTTTCGTTATAATTATTAATCGTTATAATTATAAATATTATCAATATTTCATTATAATTAAGAATAAAGAATTATTTCTAATTCTTTCATGCATAGATGCGAATTACGAATACAAGAACACATATTTGACCTTATATGAAAAAACATTCTATTTACATACAGAACTTTAATTTTTCAGAAGAATTAATCAAAGTATACGACACCATACCACATAGGTCATGTTACATTTTCTCACCACACAATAATCAAGTTAATACTCGTACAAAACTACGAACTTCAAGGTTATTATCCTGTGGAACAAGCTCGTAACTTTCATGCACTCCTCAACATCGACGTCGCCCTCTATTTCATCGTACGTCTTGATCGTCGAAATTCCAAACTTTGAACTGCAACATCTCTTAAACCAGGAACTTCCTGCCATATTCAAGGTTACCCGTCAAAAATGAGATAATTTTTTTCTCGGAGAAAAGATCGTGGCAATCAGAAACCGTCGTACGTTACGTAAAATTAGTCAATTTGCGTCTACCGGCGAGGTAAACTTTTCCCATCGAAAAGCGTGAGTGTCCAAAAAGCAAGCAGTGACCTTGGACAGACGATATACATACATCGTCATCGGCACAGCACCGCAAGGGAGGAACGACCGGAATGAAACGAGATCGAAGCTGCGTACAGCGGAGTTGTCAGAACAAAAGCGCTCATTGACAGACGGTGCGTCGTCAGAAGAAAGACAATTTAGTCTTAATGGAAAAAAGACTCGCTTACATTGGGACAAACGGGTTGGACGGGCTACCTACAGGGAAGGTATCGAATCATGTGTGTATACACGCTGCCGCTTAAAAATATCCGGATACTTGCTTCTCTTCAACAACGTGTAATTCAATCACGAGTTTACAAAAGGACAAATCCGCGAGTATTGGAATCTGCAACAGTGAAATAAGTTATGGCACAATTTTAAAATACGAACAAGTTAATGCCGAGCCTCTATTACCCGAACTACGATCGAACGTAATTTCATAATACGTATAACACTTATTCTTATAAAGAAATAAATTCCACAGTGGTTACGAAAAGTATTTGCACACCACTGCATTTTCTATAGCGTTTACATACTGATTAATTGAATCCATGTATATTAAATTTCGTATCATTTATGAAATTCAATTTTGTGAAAATGAAATGCAAAATCTGATAAAAAACATTTCATTGGAAGATGAAGAGTGTGTAGTCTGTGTGTCAATAGAAGGAACAATCGAAATCGTAGCACTGAAATCCTAATATCTGAATTAATAAGGAAAGCTGGAGAGTGATAGCGAATTCTATTCTGTTCGGTATCCAAATTGCCTTGCTCCCGACCTGTTCGGATAAACGAAGTTCTATTCTAAAATGTCAGAATCGACAGTGTACGCTTGTATGCATGCCACACCCAGTCGCAACCTTGATTATGAGCCTATATGAGCCTTTTCGTATATTCCTCAGAACTTGATACGCTCGTGTCATTTACTTGCTGCGTGTACGCACATTGATTCCTCGATCACGTGCTTTACGCCGACACGTCGGCCGACTGAAATCAAACACGTCAGTTCTACCAAAAATAAATAAGCTCCGAGAGGAATGCATTTATTTCGCTTGGTTGAAAAATATGCTGACGCGATGAATAGGAAAAAAATACCCGGGTATACGATTGATGCCCTCTTTTGGTTAGGTTAGCCTCGAGTAAAAATTTTGCTCGAGTATTTTCGATCCTACTGAACGAGATAACGAATTACTTCAACTTACATGGAGCTGTACATTCAGTTGCCGCTCGTTTTGACAGAATGTAAAATGGAAACATGCTGTTACGCTTTGTGCTGAGTTCTTGAGTAATTAAAGTAATTGAGCCCATCTGACTTTAGAGAAGAGTGTCTTGTAAGTATATCGAGCAAAATCTTGTAACGTAGGTTTATAATAATCGTTGTTTGCTGTTTTGTTGATAGTCAGGGGGCAAATGTTAAACGTGTTTAAGATATTTCACTTCAATGATAGTGCCACTCGTTGTCTGGAGGGAGTGTGATTTCATTCACTTGCAACGAAATTGACTTTTCATGGTTGGACGAGAAAATTATTATTCTGAAGAAACTGTTAAGACCATTCATAAGTTCTGTTTGATAAAATTTGTCTGTTACTATATCATTGAATTACATCTTTTAAGTTAAGTAGAATAAATATTAAAGCTATGCTACTTTTAGTATCTTCTGTATCATTTAACAGAAAACCTTATGTAAATTCTTCTATACTTAATTAACGTTTCTAAATTTAGATCAGATCAGAGCGAAGCATATGAAATAACTGTGTGTGTGTGTGTGTGTGTGTGTGTGTGTGTGTGTTAGACAACGTTTTTTCCACTTTTCGACCAGTTATTGTTAAGTAGGTCAGACAGTTATATATCGCGAAAGACATTAAAAAGAAGCATTGAAACGGGGGCGACAGCAACGACTTGGCTCGCGCCCACTTGCAACTTCTCAAATCCGTGATTCCTTTACGATGAGTTTGCTTTTGAAACGGCGCGGCGGCCGCACCTGTGAATCGCCGTCATTCATATCTTCATTCGTATCATTCATTGCGTTTTAATTACGTTATTGCGTACGATTGCATCAATATCGAACTCTTGCTTACAATACCTAAGAGCGAGCAATCGATATCATTGGATATTTTCTTTTTGTAGATTAATTTTAGGACGTCGCAACCGCTTAATAGCGTACCGCGGTAGAAACGGTGTACCTCATTATTTAACGTCGCCTTTCAGAGAAGCCTAATGAGCTCTTAAAAACTAGGTTCTCGAGTCCAAACTTGTGCAACATTATGTATGTACAAACGTGTGGCATTAATCGTGTTTTAAGTGTTTTGTCTTTTTATCTTTACAACCGATTAAACAAGGATATATTGCTTAACGACGTTTCCTGTAAAACTTTTCAGACAAATTCTTCTTTGGTATTTTCGTTTAAATTTTGGATAAGCAAACTCCTCTAACAATTCTAATTACTTTACGAAATGATGTACAATTAAAATATACTACTTGCCGAGAAACGTTACATTATTATTATGTCATTATCTCCATTCTTTTCTTTCCTTCTACTTTTGCATTCCAATTTAATACTACATTTTAGGATTCATATTAATATCCAATATTCCATATTAGTATTTTCTTTTCATATTTAATCCTAAATTTCATATAGGTTTTTATGATATAAAGCTCATGACATTACATTGTAATAACATTTTGTTCTATTATATTCTCATAAAAATCATATTTCGACTTACATAGAAGAGATTTTAAAACAAAAATTCTGGACAAATTATAATTAGGAACTACAATTAGGAAGTTATAGTTCCATTTTAACATTGAATCAGACAATGTACTCAAGGTTCGCCAAACCTACCGGTCTAGCCTAATCTTATCGATACACGTAATACTAACGTCCAGCGCTGCTGAACTCATTCTCACCCTTTCGAAAAATGACGATTCTTTGGCGGTGACGAGGCCTGGCTTTAAAATGGCCGCACCTGCATATTGTTTATAACACGAGAATATATCTGCTCGATCTGGTCCAATGTTTGTCCGCCTTTTGTACCCTTTGTACCCACGCGAATTCCACTGTTTATGACTAACTGCTTCGTTACACGCGTGTACCCTTAACGAAGTTATTTTTATCAATAGTGATTGAAACGGTTGATCATCAAATTATCAAATCGAACGAAATTCGTCTCATAACGCGAACAGATTGATTCATAAGATAAATGTTTGACAAGAGTTCGTTCACCTTCGAACACTTGTCAGTAAAGAGACGTTAATTAAATCTGTTTGGAACGACGGTCACGTCGAAAATACCGCGAAAGAGTCAATGGCAAGATCTTTGGATCGACTTCCTTGGAAAGTTACAGAAAGTTCGAGGTTCTGGGCACAGTGTTTTTTCCAACCCTTAGTATACCAAAGTAGGATCACTCAGGGACTTAGGTAGAATATATTATGATAATTGGGCTTATATGCTTTTCAAAGAGACTTATATCGTATTGTTATCAGGTTTAATCGCTATGACAAAAATACCCTAATACAAACCCTAATGCATATAATAATAATAGAAATTGTGTTTTCTTTTTAAACACAATTTTTCTCTCCAACATTCTCGAGACCAAGCTTCTTCTCTAACAATGAATGCAATACACGTAATAGTATGAGTTGCGTACTCAAATTTGGGAAAGAAATGATAGACTAAATGTAATTTTTAAAACGAAGTATAGATAGATGTATAGGTAGCGACAGACAGAATTAAATAAACATAAAATGTAAAGAGGAACGTTAAATATATAATTATAATAATCCTTTTTAAAAGTCTTTCACACATGTCTGACCAATTGCGAAAGGGTTAAGGACTGCTCTTGGTAAACCACTCTGTTGAGAGTTAAGGAAACAAACTGAATGTTACTCCATATATAACACTTGCTTTTCTGTTTCTTTTATGGTGGAACGTTACGTTCAACTTGAAGTATATCGTACTTAGATTATTAAACTGAATTTATTTCGATTAATTCTTTCTTCTTTTATAGTAATATCAATCACGACAAGAAATAATAAATATATTTAATATATTTGTGTTTCGTCCAAAACGACAGATTTTGACAAATACATTTAAGGTATATTTACATATTATAAAATAAATATAATGATTTCTTTGTTCATCTTTTATCCGATGCTTAAATAAAAGTATGAACTTCACATTGTAAGCAATACATGTTCTCTGGTAGACTAAAACACTAAAATTGTATTTGTTCCTAGCGAAGCTGTTTAGTGAAATTCTCCTTACATTTCATGCTGTTCTTCTTAGTAAAATTAATGTGTACATCGATCCTTCACATTCCACGGTACGTTTTACGTATTTTATACAAATAACGTAACATAAACGCGAGTCATCTGCATAGGGAGTAAGTGGGCGAACCGAATGACCTCATCCGAGGTGTCCACACGACAATGCGCGTTCTCCTTTCAACAGGAAACCGTTCTAGACCAATCTTTGCTGGTTGTCGTTTGAACGTTGTCGGTCACTTTATAAATCTCTCGTGCTTATACAGATTACGTGTACGTGTACGATTTATGGTAGCGTGCACGAGCCGAAGTTGAGTTTATTAATTCCAGTAAAGTTCGGAATATCCCAACAAAAAAGTTAATTTCCTAAAATTAGCTTCTCGATTTTCTTCCTTTCTTTTTCTTCCTTTTATCGAACCTGTCGTTATCATATGGGTGTGGACGAAAAAAAATTTCGTCAGATACAAATTAGCTACATCAATGGAATTTAATAAAAATTTCGAAATCGACCTGGGTGGCGAATCTGACAGTACGACACTTCTTCCTTCTCAGGATCTTCTTTCACAATTTGAATAAAAAAAAAAAAAAAAAAAAAAAAAAATACGGGACATTTTGATAACTGTTGATTTATTTATACGAGAGTGTTCGGAATGAAACATTTAATTTCTTACTAAACGTCGATGTTAATCGTACATAACTTATTTCATTCAGCTCGTTTATCAACACTTCACAATTTACACTTTGAGTTTCGGCATAACGTTGTAGTAATAAATTAATATGGTGCTACATTAAATAACGTAGCATTAGGGAAAGAATTTATACTCAGCAATCTAAAAGAAGTTTTACAAGCTTTTACACAGGCAGCGATAAAAATTCCTTTCCGGTCGTGGATCCCTTCCTTATGGTTTCGACGTTTTTCCTTATGACAGTTATTAGGCATCCATATTAATATATTTTAATATACAAGATGTCCCAGTTTTTTCCTAATAAACTTGTTCTATATTTTCGAACCATGGATATAAATAGAAATAGTTTAAAAAAAAAGTCGAATTGTATAATTAAATTCATGATAGTTTCTTCTTCTATTACTTTTTACTAACAAATTTTTCACAAATAGGTTAATACCTTTATCTTATAAACAAACTGAATCGACTAATATATTAAAAAATATATAGTACCTACTGTATATTTAAAAAAGCGAAATCGATTGATCAATGTGATTTATGCTCCTACATATGTTTGTACCTATAAAACTCAAAGCCAGACAAATTACGTTCTCTTCAGAAATATTCAATATTTACTTAACTCGTTTTTCGATATCACTGACAATATTGAAGAAATGGACACAAATAAAACACTTAAATAAAATATGAAGAATTACTTACTAATATCCATGATTTTTCATTTCTATTTTGTATGACATCTTCGTAATACAATTATAAATACTTTTTGTTTGCTAAAATGAGAGCAAGATTAAAATATAAAGAAACGTTAATTATCAAACTAACATTTGCGACGAAAGTTATGTTCATCTCATTGTTCCCAATGAAATTTCATCATATGCAAAAGTGTCCCTTCCATTCAAACGAGCCTTATGATCCTTCAAACATACAATCCTTTTTTTTTTCATACGCGAACATCTGTTGCAAACGTTCGATCGTCATCGTGCTTAATACCGTTTCGAATCGTTTGTTCGAGCTGACGCAACGGTTGCTGATGACCTTCCGCGGGATTGCAAAAATTCAATTCAGAGCGTTTTACGGCGGATCGAAAGCGAAACGACGATGAGCAAATCCAAACCAAGGAGGTCTCGGCCTCTTTAAAATTATTAACGACGCCGGATCTCGGGCTTTCGTGCGGCAAATAAATATTTTTACGCTTCTTTTCGCCCTCTGTCCCTTTTCTTCTGTTCGTTGCCGTTGGACTGTCTCACTGGGAGTCGTGTAATAACGATATAAATTAAGACTTTATGCTCGTAGAAAGCGTACGGTTCGTGGATTTCGAAGTTTTGGCTGATTGTGCGACGAATTTCATTTCATGACTTTTAACGGAGCTTTTGCCGTGAGGTAGCGCAATACTGGTCTCGACGATGAACCTTGACGAAAGAACCGCGCAGCGACCAACCTTGCTCTTTTACGTCCGTTTAAGACTCTTTAAGAACAATTAAAGAATTCAAATGGATCCCAAGAACTACAGCCAACAGTGTATTAGTATTGCTTGAATATTTATTGACATCTATAATTCATTGGTTAATAGAAAACACTGATCATTTTATGTTCCTTGGAATAAAAAAGGCGATTGTAAGTATAAAAAGATTTACAAAGATACTTCCACGAAACACATTTTGGGTACACGTATACTGTTAATAATTTTTGTCATCTAACATAAGTTTGTCATCGCAATTTTTATGGTAAGCCTAGAAGATCCAAAGAAAATTATCAAAGCAACAGAAAAATCTATGAACAGAACTTACATAAACACGAATAGAATTTATATAGAAGATTCCTACATAAATATCTGTATGATTCTTTAATGTAGAAAATATTAAACTATCTTAAGTGAACTATTACCTGTTTGACAGTATAAAATTCATATAGTTTATAATCTTCTAGCTTGTATAAAGGATTAATATATGCATACATGCAGTCACATGAGTATGTGTATATATATATATATATGTGTGCGTTTGTGTGTGAGAGTATTCAAACTCAAGAAACTTTCGAATGTTTTGTAAGGTACAAAAGATATATTGCTCGGTATTCTCAAATGAATATGTAATTTAAATCTGACAGCAAAAACAAAACTGTTAATTGCATGTTATGACTGGGCTTTTACGGACGCACATCCCGGTGAGGAGTGTTCTTTGAAATTCCATGGTCAAAGTCACGCTGTGGATGTACTCACTTATCTTAATTTACAACATTTAAACGCATGAATATTGATCAAAACACTGAATGATTTTACACAGCTTTTAATTTCATTCACACCTGTTATACATATATACATACACAGGACCCTCGTGTTTTCGTTTTCAGTACGAGGAAGAAGGAAATTGGAAATATGCGAAAATTACTATTTACAATTTTCAAGTTTCTTATTAAGCACTTATTTCATATGTAAACAAAATATGCCAATTATGTTAATTAGATGTTACTTACATGATATTTTGTTTTCATTATTGCTACATGTATGTAACTTGAAATAAGAATATGAAGACATATTACATACGGTTATTATATAAATATCATACTTTCATAATATACTTTCATATAATTCATGTGATGAATCTATCTATATTCATATGAATAATTATTTGACGAGGTAATAAAAACTAACCGAAACTTCCTAGCATCCCACCCCCTTCTGGTTTATACGGCGGAGACCTGCTAGACAACCTTACTGGTGAGTCCTCTAGCAGATCCTGAGCGAAATACTCTTTTCGCCTTCCTTTCTTCACATTCTTCTCTCTCGCTCTAACTCTAACCACTAAGTAAACTAACTTCGAAACATTGCATTTTATCTGAACTTTAACAATTTACACCTATTATCTTTGTTTAATTTATTTCTATTATCGCAAGAAATGGAGGCTTCGTGCTATAAGAAACGCGTTCTCAAGGGATGGCGAAGGCCGCCAGTTTTAAATACGTTAGAAAATGAGATGTTTGGAAAGATAACAAGGTGACAGCTATGAAACACGAGTTAAAACTCCTCGGCGTAATAAGCTGCGCCCGTTCGTGTACTTTACGGCGGCCATAACGTAATTTATAAATTGCTCGGATGCACCTGGCGTGACCTTCGTGTGTCCAATATGGTCCGACGCGATGGCGCTTTATCGTTCGCGCGCGAATTGAAAAATAAACGCGACCCGACATGCTCCGCGCGTCCTCGGATCGTAAAGTACTTACGAACTTGTTCACCGATTCCACGTGGCTTTAATGGCCCTCGCAACAGTTCGCCCAACTTTTACACTTTGCACTTTACAGATACTGGAAACGCCACACGTTAGCCTGCACGATGCATATCTCCATGCAACGATAATAACGTACTTTTGTTTCAACTGTTCTCTGTGTTTCTGTCTTCAGGATTCTCGCCCGTTCCATAGATAGCGATTGACTTGAGTACGACTTGATTCTTTGTGTTCTTTTATGAATTCTTTACCATTTTAATGTGAACGCTTTGTGGGAACCGTATGTTTCAATAAATTCGTTTTGTGAAACTGGAGATTTTCAATATAAAGATTAGTATTGACAATCTGAAATTCTCATTCTTATAGTAATAAAATTAAGAGGTTTGGACCTTCTTCAGTGTAGGTTGTTGAGGATTCATACGAAATTTTAACCTAGAATTTCTTTGGAAGGAACTTTTACTTTTATCAAATAAAATTTCAAACATTTGACTCAACGAGTGATTATAGGTATATATAAGAAGGCATAAATTAATAGTAACATTGATGAGTATCTTAGATTTTTTATAATTTATGACCTTTTGGCAGTAAAGAAGTTAGGCTTGGATGTAGGCGATCGAATTATGAAATATGAAAATGTTTATTTGATTATGAAGAGGATTGATGTATACATCGAAGAGCTTGATACATTTATATTTGTACAATTACAATTAAAAATTAAAAAGTAAAAATTAAAAATTTGTATCTTCATAGCACAAATGAGTCTGAGTACAGACGCTATGACAAAATTTTTTACCTAAAATTGAAAGACGCGACATCACCTGGGAAATGAAAGTATTCTAAAACTCAACATTACAAGATATTAAAATCAAAGTAATCACGGACGCATTCGTGATCCTCTTACATTCTCCAAAATGCAATAATACTAAACCATCGCTATAAAATGTTACTTTAAGAGCGATCTTTAATTGCTATTCAACATTATAAATACTTTCCGCATTCCACTGACCGGCCAAACATTTTCCAGGTACTGCTGCAGGCGGCACTGGTGTGGGACGAAGTACACGGTGCTCCAGCGAAGAGAAACGACATACTCGCGGGCACGGAATTTCTGTCAGTCTTCATAAACGGCGCCATGGCCACGCCGCCACAGCGACGTAGAGGTTTCAGACGAGGAGGACACACGTCGTCAGCAGGAGATAGCGCGACAGCGGAATCGCATCAGCACGAGGCTTCGATTTACCGAATATCGCGAAATCCTGGCAATAAACAAGTCGTCCCGAGAGCGCGGAACACCAGTGGCCGAGAAGAGGTCGTTCGATTTTACCCCATAAGCCACAAAACGTTAGAAAATAGGCAACAGAATCTAGCATCGTTAATCGACGAATTGAGCACCACCAGTGACATATCTTCGACGCGACTGGGTCCTCAAAGTTCAATAAGTACGACGACGGTCACGTCGACGACAGCTCAAGAGAAATCACCATCGAGGACAAACGCAACGAGCAATTCGACGAACAAAGCAGTCAGCCGACAGAAAGTTATAGGCGTCAGTGTGACGTCCACTGTCGAAGCTACGCCGTACAAGGTCAGGGTGGAACATTACGACAACACAGATGCGACAGTCGTGTCTCGACCGCCAAGCTCCATCGGAATTTCGTCTAGAGATGTTACGAAAGAGTTGAAGAATGGCACGACGAGGCCTCCTACGACGAGAACTATGAGCTCCACGACTGCGAGAACATTGACCACGACTACTACAACGACGACGACAACCACTTCTAAATCGCCGAGGATGACGACACCGTCGCCTTCCAGCTTCGTCACTGAGGAACTTAGTAACATCGTATCAGAATCGAACAGGAGCGAATTCTCCGTTGACGAAGGCTCGCTGAGCACCAGTTGGCGAGTTCAAAGTTCGGTTACGCCTAGATCGATGAACAAGCACACTCCTTCTTTCGTTGAACATCAGAAGGAGATAAATAATAATAATAACAACAATACGAACAATCCTTCAGGGGACATGATCACCCTGCCAACAGAGGAGAACTACGAGTTGCCGGAAGAGAACGCCGAATCAAAGGAGTTCAGCGAAGAACCAGTGGAAGTACAATCAGAGCGCTACCAGACCCAAGGTCGAAAGGCAGGCAGACACTTCGACGCTTCCCACTACAATCGTCCAGGCTCCAAGATGTATAGCCAGCCATCGAAGAGCTATAAGTCACCACGGCCGTACAGCGAGCCAGCTAAATTGTACAGCGAATCAGCGAAGGGCTATAACGAACCTGAGAAAATTTATGGAGAACCAGCCAAGGTGTACAGCGAGCCAGCAAAGGTTTATAGTGAACCAGCGAAAGTATATAGTGAACCAGCCAAGGTTTACAGCGAACCTGCAAAAGTCTATGGTGAACCAGAAAAAGTGTACTCGGAGCCATCGAAGGTTTACTCGGAACCAGCTAAAGTTTATTCGGAACCAGCGAAGGTTTATTCGCAACCTGCCCAAGTTTATAGCGAACCTAGCAAACTTTACAACTCAGAAGGTCAACCATTGAGTCGCGAACGTGGCGGAGAACCAGACGAGCAGAATTACGAGGTGGATGAGTCCGTTAGTGTGAGTAGCAATGGAAACGTTCATGGACCACAGATTATGCTTACGGAACCTTCGAACGCTTCCGAAGTGGAAGATGGTCACAAAGTGGGTTACGTGGTCGAAGGTAGGAACTACAGGAAATACAGGGTCGAAGAGAGAACTCCGGACGGTTTTATCGTTGGGGAATACGGAGTGGTGAGCCACGATGATGGTTCTTTGAGAGGTGTTCGCTATACTGCGGATGGCACCATCAATCCTCGACTCATATACGACGCACTAATGAAATTCCTCGCTTTATGAGATGAATCAGCGATGGAAGGATGGATAGAAGTGTAACGAAGGCGAGTCGACTCAATCGTGTCGCTTTGCTAGAAGAATGGCGAGATGAAGCGAAATGACTGATCTTTGAAACTGCTATTCCCAACTCAACTGCCTCAGAGTAATTTTAAGCATCGGGTTTCTTAGAATCTAAGGATCTTTCATGATTGTCTATGGCTGGTGATATGGGATTGATAGGTGGAGTATTTGGATTGTTTTTTGGCATGTTATAAGGATTAAGCATACAAAGACGAGTCGAAGGAGCAACGTGTTAAATTTCGACGAATTAAGATCTCGAGTTTCATAAATTCTTACAAACTTTGCGAGATACTTCATCAGATAAATATTTCTACTACTAAATGCATCAACCATAAAAAGAGACGTATTTTTACGTTACCGGCAATTAGATGATAATAGCATATATGGAAAAATATATTTTTACATAACTGGCTCAAAATGTATTAAAAAGTAAAGGTAGAAGTACCTAAAATATTTCTCTTATTTGAAGTACATTGAAATTATATATGTGCTCTAAATATGTGTATTTCTAAATATGTTTCTAAGCGTTATATAGAAGCATATATGTCCGTTGAACACATTATAGAATAATAAGACGATGATTAATAACAGGTATTAAATAAAGATTACGCTTAGAAAATAATTGAAGAGTGACTCAAAAATACATTAGTAAAATTGTTCATCATTTCTTTGCAGAAATACACGTGTAAATTTACCGTGAGTCTTAAATTTCTAGTTAAAAATATACCTCTCGAACGACAACATAAATCACAACTACAAGTACATGGTACATTATTCACAATTTTCTGAGCAATTAATACATTTTATTCGATTACGCATGAAGAAAGTATTTACACTACAGTAGAATTTTATTTATCTAAGTTTTTGGGAAACGACAAATTCATACAAAATAAGAATCTATTGATCCTCCCACTATCTCTAATTTTTGTTCTTATAATAAAAATTCGCTAATTACAATTTTATTTTCATAAATATAGTACCACTGTGTGTTTCATAAAAATCTTATTAATAGTAAGAATAATTTCAATAAACCTATCAATAACTTGTTTCAATAAAAATTACTTTTAAGATCACCAACTTATAGTGGGGATTGTAATAGAATAAAAATAGAAAATATATTTAGAAATATTATGTGTTTCCTAATATAATATTATACATATAAATGTAGAGCATCTGATGTAAATGTTACAAATAAGAGAAATATTTCAATCGGTAAACTAAAGTATGTGTATTTATGATTCATTGTACTTGAAATATTATTATCAAAGACGCATTGCAGAAGATCGAGAATTCAATGTCATCGCGAAAAGTACCATTGTGATAAATGCATGGTACACTAACATAAGTTCCACGAATAAGCAAACTACTTGGACTCGTTAGCATGGATAGTAATCTTTAGTTGGTCGTCACTCCGTCGTTTCTAAGGTCTGGAAAAGGTCACAGCGATCCTCCACTGACTTCGCGATCGGCTCTTTCGTCAGAGAGCTTGAAATTATAAAGAATACGAAGTTAAAGATTATTCATCGATAGTTATGGGAAAATTGAAGCGTACAAAGCGAAGATAGATTCTAAATGGTTTCCCTTTATGCATAAAATGATTTGTGTTCGAAGGATTCTAATGGCAACTTTATCAAGAATTTTTCTTTTATTACGTGACTTGTATTTCAAAATTTATAGAAATCCGACTTACAATGACAATTTTACGATCTTATTAAATTACATCACATCAAAATACATTGAGAGACAAAAATATTCGTACAGCTGCAGTGTAGAAATTAAAAAGCGATATTTCGTATATTATTAAGTATATTCAAACGTATATGATTATGTACTATTTACATTTACGTTAACGAATATATAGAAATAAAAGTTAATTGCACCTATTGCTGTCCCGGTGCATAATATATATTGCATATATTAATTGCATATATGATATAGAATACAGAAAATATTGCTCGTTTTATCTCTACGATCCAACTGTATGAACATTTTTGTCTTTCATTGTAATTCTATAATCGATCTGTTATGGATAAAATATAAAAAAATACTTGGATACTTTCAAACAATAGTGTACCAATGATAAAACAACGATCCAATCGCTGACTCGCCCAAAGCGACGCGACAATGTCGATGGAACGAAAACGACTGATTCTTTCGCTCTTGCCAACGCAACTGCCTCAACGATTAATTTTTAAGAATGGCCTTCCATGATCTCGCTGTTAGGCATCAATATGCGTGTATATCCGTATTGTGAGACGGAGACGGGAAAACGGTCGCTGGACGATTCGATCAGGAGCGAAACACAGGGAATTCGAAGCCCGGCCAGTTTCGTTGCGAAACTTGACAGATGAAAGTGACTCCTTTCGGTGGCGAAAGTACGAACTTTTGTATGCTACCCGATGGCCTTTGACGGTCTCGTCACGCGTCTCGAGTCGTCCGAGAAACATTTCTTTTCCCTTTGTTCGTCTAGCGATTAAACACGTTCTCCGCTGCCACGCGAGCAGGAGGTCCTCGATCATGGCGCCACATAGTTGCGTAAATCTTTTGTGATCGCGTTAATCGCAAGCGTATGTTACTCTCTTCCGAGATTCGTTAAACTAGAAGGTGGTGGTGGTGATGGAGTAACGACACGGTGTTCGGTTGTTAAGTCGACGATATCGCAATATTAATTATTGTTATTGGGAAGGATACCCTTATTACGATTGGATGCTTGTATTTCTCTTATTTAATTGTTTCTTTTGGTTTTACTGCGTCGCATCTTGTTTCAGCGTTGTACGTTCGTACAATATTTAAAGCTGAAGAAAAGTTTCGTTTGGTTAGTGAATTTTCATATTTGGTGGAGTTTAGAGGGATTATAATGTAAATAATGATCAGTTGAGTTATTCGTAAATGGATGAATGATATTTTATCATTTATGCATGATGTTTAAATAATTTTTGTTACGTCTATTACGTTTCATAAAATTATGCTAATGGTAACTAAATACACTTCAAATTTTCCCATTCATTCCTTTTTTCCCATAACTTCCAAATTTTTCAATTGATCCTTTCTTACAGATACTGTCAGAATCGATATCACAGCGGATATTTCGAAACAATTTCAATAATTTTTTAATTTGAAATTTTTTTATGAATCATTTGTATGGATATGCTGCATGTTTTTGCGTCCCAACTTTTTCTTCAAATTCTAAAATATCCTAGATAATCTTTTTCTAGCCAGTCATCGTCACAAAAATTAATGGAAGAAAGACACAAATCGATCGATTTTCTAACTAATATCTTGCATTATGTATTTCCATACTTTATTGGAACTATGTTAAACTATATTGAAACTAAAAACCTAAATCGAAAAGATCTCGCACGACACAAGTAGTGAAGTAAACGACATCAATCTGACAATCCCTCGTCACCTAAAGTTTTGAAAATAGCGACAAACGAAGCAGCGAGATATCCAAGAGAATCGACTAAACATGTATGTCGCGTGCTTTCGTCACTGTGACGCTTCTGTGATGAAAAAGCACATCGAGAAGTCGCAGCTGCCAGGGCCTCCATTTTGGATCACTTTAAAAATCTTAACTCCTTCGAAGGCTCCGCCGCTGCGACTGAACTGCTGACTTGTCACGGCAGCGTCTCTGCGCAATTTTTAAGATATAAGTTTCTATTATAGAGCAAGGTAGCGTTATTTGAGTCAGCTAAGTCTTAGTATTCTCAAATTCAATTAAAATTTTGTATAGAATAATCAAACTCATTTCATATTGTGAGACGCTACATCTCATAACTATTATATAAAATTGCCCAAAAATTGTCAATTCTTATGTAGAAACAAGATACGATAGAAAATCTAATTGGAAATACGTAAAAATGAGTAATTGAACTTACAAAAGTTATTGTTCCATTCCATTCCATCGTAATCTAAGTTTAGTTTTTGTATAGTAAGACATCGTTTTTTTCTTTTTCAGTGAATATATTCTTTTTAACAGAGAAAGTGATAAATTACTGAATCTCGATACAATTTCAAATTATTCAATTACTTTATCCTCCTATCACTTTGATATATAAAAACTGAAAGATTTTGGGTAATTTTATAATTGTGAGGTGCAGCGTATTAGTTTCTAACATAACGAAAGTATAAGAAAATATCGCGTACTTTAGGTCCAACAAGAATAAGCGTCAAGAAGAATAACTTTATGGTAATTAGAAACGAAAATTATTAACTAAATTAATTAATTGAAAAGCTTCTTATCTTTTGATGAGTAGGAATTATATCTTCGTAGAAAAGTATAGGCATCAAGCTGTCACTAACAACGAATTTAGCTTTAGCAACGAATAAATAGCTCAAAAATTGTTATAACAATATTTAGCGAATTGCTTAGTTTGATTTGAATAATTCTATCTTACCCTAAGTTTTGTAAGACGTTCCGACGTCAAGGAAGTATCTCATTCGTGGAGAAGACCGTAGAGCGTAAGACGATAACGTTATTTTATTTAGGATTAAATAGCTCATTCTTCCTCATTACCTCAATCTTTGAGATAGTTCCTCCTGCCATTTAATTAACGTGTCACGCGCGTACTCACCTTAAATTATATACACGATCTCGATCGTTCGCACGCACGTTCGCTCGATACTTTTCTGATAGCCAAGAAGAAAAGCGGATCTCGAAGCGATACGTGCTGATGGATCGTATCGAATCGATGGAACTCGTTCGTTCGAATGTTGCTCATCCTCGTAGGCTAAGTGCGCGTTCATATTGTCTTTATTTTATATGTAAAAGATAAAGTATTCCGATATGTTATACACGTGATACCGTTACGATTAAGTACATTCTGTCTCTCTTTTACGTTAGGCGTACGTAGTCTAATGATTATTATTAATTATTACGCATAGCGCTGTGCAACCATTGTCATTCGTCGAGTGCAACTTTGTAATAAATTCCATTGTCATAATATCTTCATTTGTGTGATTTCTTTTCACCTTTAAATTATAAGAACTACGATCTACAACTAACGTGTGAAAGCTCGTTCCTTTACCATTTTTATACATTTTTACATTTATTTTCTTTAGTTATAAACACTCTCTTATTATAATTAGAATAATTTCCAAATAATAGTGAACCTAACTAACGGTAACTAAAAGTAAGAAAAATACAAATTGTATAGCATCATATGTCAATTTTCAATTTAACATACGTGTAGTAAATAGATTTCGCCATTTAAAAGCGTTACTATTCTATCTCAGGAATTTATTTAAAACTTCATGAATAAATTCGGGTATCTAAATGACTATTATAGAAATAGAAACCACATCAATAAATCGAAAACAATCTTTGCAACAAAAAAAAAATATTATAAAAGAACAACAATGGAAAAAAAGAGGACGAAAATAATATCAGCTAAGAAATTTACATTTTCATACGTCTATTGTTAACTTCACCTCGTTCTCGTGAACTTACCATTATTATCGACTGTAAGTAAAGTTCAACAAATATCTTACAATATATACACACTACGGGTCAAGCAAGAAACTTATAATTTACCGTCATGAATACATTATACTCTAACATTTAATCTATAACGTTCGACCATATAACTTTCACGCTGTATTTTTAATTGATATATGAACCTCGTCAGTATCAAAGATTTTTCCTACGATTATTATAGTGATTTTTCAAGAGATAATTCCTCTACAAGGCTGCCAGCCGGAAGGTTGAGGACAATAAGCGCACTTGGTAGTTTACTGGGCTAAGAAACGATTTATGCGGTCATTATCGACACGAAGGCAAGCCGATAATAGTAGGGTCGAGAGAGTCGTCAGATATTGAGCGATCAATTCGCGAAAATAAGGGACTGTGTCTGATCCCCGAGACGCATACAAGCCTAATCATGCAGCGATAATTCACACTTATGAGCTTTAATTCTTACTCTTGGCCGAGTCGCAGGTCCACAATTTTGTCACGACACGGGAGAAAAATTAATTTAAGTGTTACGAATTAGCCAGGGGCTACGAAATATCGAGCTGTGAGACGTATCATTAAACGAATGAATAAATTCATATACGAGACCTGCAATGACTTACATTATTTCTTCGGATTTTTTTAACGAAGATTCTGATTTTCGTCATTTTTATTGCATTTGTATGGTTTCACTTTTTTGTCGGTGACTATGATACGATAAAAATGTTTAAACACGGTTCAGTTAAAGATCATTGCTGGTATTATGTTTCATAAGCATGTTTGTTAGCGTATATCGACTTTTATCGAAAAGAAACATAATAAATAGCCTATAGATCTTTATGCAAATTTGTTTCTTCGTAGATGAAAAAAGAGAAACTTCAATATATAAAAATGTGTTCTATGTTCTAAATGTTATAACACATAATTCTATTTTTGATATTTTTATAGAATTTTGTGTCTGCTCGTTTCTGTATATTTACAATTGGCATAAATACGTGAATATGTATCTGTGGCTTAGTAATCAATTTAAATGTAGCAGGAGATATAACACAAAAGTAATTCTAACTATAACTTAAATTAAATGTCTAAAGTATGCGACTAAATTAAAGTATGCGATTAAATTAAATGTGTAAAGTAATGCGAAACATTTCGAAATTTCATTAGCATCGTTATAACACTTAACCATCGCGATTATATTGGTTAGGCTTAAAACGAATCTAAAAATATATATAGAAATTACAAGAGACAAGTTATCACAACGAAATATCTGTATGCCTCCTTTCATTTCATCTTCAACTTCTATAATTCTATTACATTATTCGATTAATTAAGTTTCAAACTTAGTCGGTTCGCTACAAATTACAGCTATCGCGATCGCAACGTTCACGTACATACAAGAACGAACGATATACTTGGATCGATCGAGTCGATATATAACGCTAAGGAACGAAGGGGGTGTAATAATTTTCATATTCAGTGCAGCTGCACGATGATCAGTAAAGGTCGATTATTCAAGTAGTACGTAAGAAATTATTTCAAGCAAACAAGACACCATCTTGCTAACAGTGCAGCTCTTTCCCATGCCCTAACTCCGACATTAATTGTATTTCGGTTCGAAATATAAATCATATTGGAAGTTCACCGTTATCAACGTACACTGCTGCTTGACAGCCGGGATTGATACAAATTCAATAATTACGCGCGGAGATACTTGTGCTTCCGTTGAAAATCCCTGATAAATAGGTTTTGAAGGTAGCAATTACGGTAACTAATTGCAGACAAAAATAGTTCCTAATTGAAGTCGATAAATCAGAAATTGATGCGATTATTGGGATGTTTGATGAATATTTTTCTTAAGATCATGATTAATGAGAATCTTCGCAGATAATCACATTCACGCGTGAGTCATTTCATATAATGGACTTCAACATTGTCGAAATTTATTTAGTAGCCAATTATGAACTTATTGTCTTTCCCGTTTCGTATCATCTTTATATTGCTTTGTGAAATACTGTTTATTATTTCTGACTTGGGATGGCTTTCATCAGACTTCTAATGCACTTTCTGGTCATCTATTGTTATTTTCATAAAGCATTAAAATAAATGATTTGTTGTTATTATATATAAAAATGTATGTTATTCACACAATTCGAAGTAATTAAGCTTTAGCATTTTTGAAGCTCTTCTCGTACTCTCTTTCTAATTTAGTTCGCATATATTTCGAAATAGTTCTGCGTTAGTTTGGTCGCATAAAGAACCAATTTTATCTGAATTATTTCACCCTATTTTGTTGTTACATAATATAAATCTGTTTGTTTAAAATGTACTATAATACCATTACATAGTTAAAGTAAGAAAGATAATAGTTAAGATACTATACGATCAGGTTCCATCACCATTTTACGAATATTAATATCTCATTCTCCTGATCCTCTAACTTCACATTTTTCCACCCGTCCAGGCAGCTTCGCTTCCTAGACCCGAGCCATATACATCGAAAACCACGATACTCTTTTTTCCCGATGCTTCTATTAATTCACAGGATCGATGAACAGAACCGGTAGCGTCTGAATCGCTTGGAACGATACACGTTTCACGCTTGTCTAGTTGCTCGCCGGCTACTCCGTCTCTTTTTTCATTCCTCTCGATTCCAGCCTCTCTCTGTAAGCCACGATCTCGATTCCACCAAGTTCGTTAAATTCATCCGTAGGCGATAGAAACGAAACTCCGGTTTGAATTAAAATATTCACGCGGTTAGATCGATAACTTCCCCCGCCTGTGTGTGGAACTCCGACCGTGCTGCTTCATTATCCTGGCGCCAGACAGGACACTCCGAGGCCCTCGTGTGTGTGTTTTAGCTACGGGAGCAGTGAACGTCCTTGGTGTCTTTCTGGGGTCTTTCCTCCTCAGGGTACGCTCGTTGCGCCGCCTCGATACTCTTTTTGACGCCCACCCAAAGCCGGTGAGAATCGTGCATCAGGCGGTAAGACGATTTCTATGCTCGATATCGAAGTTTTGTATGGGAATCCAAGCCTTCCTGCGGTTGCTGCTCGAGACTTTTACTGTTTGGTTGAAACGTACCTGTTCTCTTTTTCCTCTTTTAGGCGGTTGGATATCTCGTGGATTGGAGGAGGAGGTTTATATGTTGGGGTCCATTTTCTGATCCTCGAATGGATATTTTTAACGTGCACAGGATGGAAGGGTTTTTATGATGCTCATGGAGCTTGGGCTTGGATACGAATCTTCTGGGAAGAAGGCACGAAAGTGGTATTTTAGAATGAAGCATGTTGCTCGATACGTTTGGATTCATTTGTTCGTGTGTATTATTTACACGTAATTTATATTGAAGTGGTGGCAAATTGCGTGTTGTTAACGTATAAGCTGTAGTTAGAAAAATTATTTGTAATACCGGACATTCAATAAGTTTCTAATAGAATTTGGACAATTTCATATTAATTTAGGGATTATATTATATGTATAATAGTATTGGTAGATTAAATGGTCAAATATGTATATCAATAAAATTACATTATATTCATTTAGAACTGTTTTATGAATTTACAGTTACGATTTTTGTAACATAATGTTTTTTACGTATGTTGAATCATACGTATTTTTAACTATAGTGCGTTCCTTCTATCATAGCTAACAAATCTAAGATAGCATGTAGTTGAATGATTTCACGTATTAATTGGTACAACTCGTATCTTATTCTTTACATGTGACACACGACTATTTATTAGACATTCTATTTACAACTTTTGAACTTATAAGTGTGAGATATTGTCATTGCTAATGATAGAAAGATATTTCCGACTAGAATTCTTTGTATATTAACTATTCCGCTCATCAGACTTTAAATACTTTTGCAAATGAAATAAAATGCAACAAAAATAAATGAACAAATAAAGGAAACAAAATTAAGAAGCACGTATTTAAATTACAAAATAAAATGAGAAAGTAACTAATGCAAGATAAAGATAAAAAACCAACTTTTTAAAAATATTGATATTTCAATTTATCATTGCGAAACGGTATATCATATAATATTACAAACCTAACAAAGAAATAAAACAGTAATGTTCGAGTATACGTACTTTCAAATATATCAAAAATGAAAAACTGGAAAAAGAAATTTAAATATAATTTACCATCCTTAAGCCATAACCTCTCCATCAATTATTATTTTTAAGGGAATAGTATTAAAAGAAATTAAACATAATATTTTCCCAGTACTTCACGCCTAATCCATCTGCAACCCGAAGAGCACGGTTGTAAAGGTCGGTAAGGTGGAACATTAACTTACCGTGATACGGTCGGATTACCGATGCGGCCGGCACGATCAAAAGCCTTTGAAAAGTTGCAATCATCGGCAAGTAAACATTGCCACGTGACTCTGCCACTCGACGTTATCCACACTGGACAAAAAGGGATCAACTGAACGCGAATAATAAAGAACATAGAAATAACGAGACGATGAGAAGAGGGCGGAGAAAGAGCGACGGTCTCATTGTGCAAATAATTGAAATACTAATCCCCTTTTCCCGAAGTAGTGACAGTCACTTCGATCGAGTTGAACGAACGATATTTATGAGTGCGTGCTTGAGAGGGCGTAACCCCGAAACGATGCGCGTCGTAAAAGCGAAAAGCAAACTCGGCCTGCGGCTGTACACGTGACTTTGCATGCGAACGCTCCTTGGCTGTCTCTGCCTTTCCATTCTCTTTTTTCGTGTCACGGGATAGGTATGTACCAAGCATATGCCAATATTGTAAATATATTCATTTTTTTCTGCCTACTATCTTAAATATGTTATTGACCTTAGTTGTAATACATCATTAGCAAATGTAATTTATATTAACAGGATAATGATCCTGCTGACAACTCCATTGATCTTCCAGTTTATTAATGATTTTAGAAAATAGAAAGAAAAATGAGATAAGTCGAAGATTTAGATCGGAGGAATTCAACTAATTCGATGATATCACGATGGTTTAAATAAAGTTACAGCAGAACTTTATTATTACCGTGTAATTCATAAGAATTTCCTCTTCGGAATAAAATTCCAGATATGAATAAGAAAAAGCCGCGAATGTGGGTTTCTTCCTCTTCATAAACCCCTCCCATTATACTAGATACCAAAAAATTTATGAGTTATGCATTTGTCTTTGAAATTTTTTATCCGTTTTACGATAAATCGTAATACCATTACGATAGCATCATAAACATTGTGTTCATTGCAGATCGTCTCATCCCAAAATCGATATCAATAAACGAATTCGAGAAATGCAACTAATTTGATAGCTCTGTATAAAATTGAGGATTGAACTTTAGGATCTTTAATTTATCGGACGATCATTCAAAACTTCCAACACAGTCTGTTTACAATCCTCCAACGACTCCGTTTCTCTTCAGCGCAAGCAAGGGGCAAGCATGAGCGACATCACAGCAGCCGAAGGAAACCGAGATCACGTTGGAGAGGGAAGACGCGATCCACGGGGTCCTTTCGTTCAACAATAGGTGGGTAAACACGGAACAAGAAGCTCGGAACCTCGAATGACCGCCTACGGTGGATAATGAGGAAGAAATTAGTGGTGCGTGAAGGTACGAAGAGGCCACCTGTGCCTTACCCTCCACCGACAGTACTCAGGCCGACGGTGAAACAGGCACTCGTGCATATCCATCGTCCTTCGCGTCATCACCCCTCCCACGACCTTCTTTCTTAAAAAGGACTCGCCTCGTGACGCGAACAAGCACAAAGGTAGTCCTCGAAGGCATTCAGCTTGCATAGATCCTTGATAAAACATTGAATACTCTACGTCCATTCATGTCGTGTGTCGTTTTCCTTTGCTCTCCTTCTGCCTCTTTCTTTCGTTCGTTTTCGTTCTATCGTGGCCCTTCGACCTCGTCGTTGTCCTTAGGAGACGCGAAGAAAACGACGTTTCATCTCGATCATAGAGATGTACGAGAGCACGCACGATGCTGGTTGTATGTTAGGATATGAGGTTGTCAACCTGTCAGTGAATTTCGACGACGAGATTCTGGTTCTATTTATCGGACTCTTTCATGGAATCTTGGAGACAGGAGAGAAATAGGTTGTTTTGGGAGGATGCAGAAAATGTTTTGTAAATTTAGTCAAGAGACATTTGGTTCCTTCGATCGTAGCTTCGTTGATCTTTTCGAATTGCACAGTGGAATTTTCATGAAAAAGATCGAGAAACGAGGTATGAAAAATGAAAATAAAATTCAGCGGCTGCAAATTACTAATTTTTATTTGAACATTTTAATTGACTCGGAAAATTCTGCGAAATAATACGTAAAAATTTGGCAGTTTGGAGTATGTTTGCATAACCGGTTGCTTTAAACTGAATTAATTTAATCTTCCTGGCGTCGATTTTCATTCGAACTTAAGGAACAGACAGCTTCAATCAGCTCACCTGCAATAAAACCGTAGTCGACGTTCGCCAGGTAGCACGAGACATTTGCCGTTAATTAGATACTTTCGAATAAATTATCGGCAGGCTAAATCCGGTTAGATGGTTGGTTAATTAAATTCTACTCTCAGGGTAGCGGATGTCATCATATTTTACGGGTGATCGTATACGTCATCAGGGGTGATAATGGAAAATAATTTGTCATTCCACGCAGCACGAAGGAAAAGTAACCAGTTCGTGTTAAGTGATTTGTCCTTGCCATCTGCAGGAGCCGGCATTATCCTGTAGAGTGAATGTAGATGGCCCGATTTTCGGGGTGGGCGGCTTTTAGCCCTGTCAGGGCGAACCAACGCCGAAATATTAGTGTCAAACAGGACGTTATACATGCTCGAGCACGCAGACGAATCAATCATTTGCTGTTTGAGAGTGTTTCTTAAGAGAGAATCTTCTTGTCCATCCAAACGGTTTTGTGCGCATTTTAGACAGTTCGCGTCGAGATTAATTATCTGTTTTCGATTGGAGTCGTTACACATGAAAGTATTTGGACATTTATTCTAAGAATCTATTACGAATATATGTATTATGCATGTTATACAAAACATTTTTAAGTTTCGTTAATATTCAGTGTAACACGATTATTATAATTGTGTTGATCAAGTTCGAGACAAATGGAGATTATATATATAAAAGTTATATGATATTTATTGCAAATATACATTTTACAGAAATTGTAAAAATACAAGGTCGATTAAACAGTCAGTTGATCATCATATTGATAAGCCTCAATATAATAGCAGTATGTAATTATATGATCAACTATACCTACGTACTATATTTACAGTAGATACCTTGCAATTTCTATATATATGTACATTCTCTGATTTGTTATCAAAATATTTACATAATTTACTTTACGTACAGATACGTTTCGAAATATTAATTGAAATAGTTCTATGAATTAGAAATAATTAATTAATTGCAGTAGGCATAACATACTTTGAAATTGATTACGTACTTAGATGCTAACATAGGATAGCTTTAGTAACTTCATATCAGAGTAAGAAAGAAATAACGAGGATTACTTAAAGGAATGTTTGTAACCAGACCAAACTACGGGGTCGAATATTTATTACAAATTATTGTTTACAAACTTCACAATTTTTAATTCTGTAACTATTTCGATAATTACTACAAATCCAAGAAGCAACTAAAACGTACGTGTGTCGTTTAACGATATATATGAATAATTAAATTTTTCACCGCGCAACATTTCCGATCGTCGACGTCTCGTCCATGCACAAAAGGGAACACGATCAAGGTTTGACATTTCATATTCCCCGGAAACTTTCCCACAAACAGTTGACGGGCAAAGACATGCGGGCCGATCTCCGCGAAGGTAGCTTTTTTGTCTTTCAAGTGGCCAAGGGCTTTCCAACTCACATGCGTTTAGGTATTCACGAACAAAGCGGCGCACACGTCGTTTCAACGTACACTTCGTCGCCATTATTTTGACCCTCTTGGTTCGCTCCACCGTGCTCGCACTTGCTCACACTCCGGGATCTTGTCGGCTCCTCGAAGACAAATATTTATATCGCGAACGCCCGCTGCGCCATTGTGAAATCTCGCGGCAACTCTTGCTTCTATTAAGGTGTCGAGCACCTTCTCGTCGCTTACCCTCGCAATTTTGCACGTGGGATTTTACGGAGAGGGGAAATCGTTTGGTACTAGAACCTCTAGAGCTTCTTACGTCCATCGAAATGTATAAGTGAAGTGGGGAATTTGATAGAATCGTTTGTATCGTAGCTGAGAAAGATCTACCTCTCTTGGATTATTTTTATATGTAAGATTGAAATTGGTATTCTTAGACGAAGAATAATTTCTTGGAATTTTCGGAAATATACAATGGCCAAATATATAACACATCTGGTAAATGTTTATAGCTTCAATGAAGATTGTTATTTATATTCTGAATTTGATGTTTCGTTTTATTTCGAATATACGTGTATTCCAATTTAAACGCGGATATAATTACATCACAAAAAAGAAAAGAAAGAGGCAGATGAAGAATGACAAAATGAAGATGATGATACGAATTCGAAAGGTATAATCACTTCCAAATAAGCTAATAATAGTTAAAATGTAACTACCTTCTGTCGGAAAGAACCACAGAGATGAACGTATCACGCATGCGAGAATTTTGTAGGCGGGTATTGGAAGAGGCGTGGTGACGAAGTAGGCTGCGTAGCATCCCTTCATAGCTTGAATGATTTTTTCAACAGTAATTTACGCGGTAATACAAGTTATCACTTTAAAACAAGAAGTTATTATATTTCTACTTCATACTTGGCATAATTTTATCCCAACTTATTGAAACAAATTTTGCTAAACGTATAAATAATCTACCACTTTATTGTTCGTTACAACAATTTAAGGAACTCTTTGTAAATTAAATGCTTTACCATCGTTTATTCCAATATTCATAGAAATGCGATTTTTACCGGTGGAAATATATTTCGCCGTCTGGTTGACCTGAAGAAAATCAAGATCGGCGAAAATCTGTTTCCGCGAGACGAATATTACACGAAAGGAATAGGAAAGATCCATTTCTACGCGGTTGGAGAGGAACGGGCATAAATCGTGGCTGTGATAATGGAATTCTCAACGGGGGTCGCATTGACACGGCTGCGAAGTGTCGTACCGTAGAGGTAAATAGATCGACGTCGTGACGATGCCAACGCGGGTGTATCAAGAGGGTGGTAACCTCCTACTTATAGTTACAACCATTTGTACAAGGTGTATCGCGAATCGATTTCGTTCAGTTTGATGCCCATTCGTCTATATATTAAAACGATCCCACAACGAAATATTTCGATGTACATTTGCTTCGCCTCGGATAAATCCTTAAAGCGATATGCATTATATTCCCAATTTTTATGATTGCATACTTTGAACGATAATTTATTTAGTTTCTTAAATTCTATTATATTAGTATAATAAATTCTTTTAGAAGATGTTGATTTCTTAATCGTTGATTTCAAGCTTGGAATAAAGTGTATTGAATTTTCACAAAATTGACAAGTAAATGAATTTTATTATTGATTTCTTACTAAAATACAATTAGATTAATGTAACTATGTTTTATAATATTTTGGCCTTATAATTAAACTTGCAATAATACTATTTTAATGATTTAACAATTAACAATAGTTATTACAATATTCGACAACTTATTAACAACCAGTTGGTATTTAAATACAGTATTTATGTAGAAACAATTAATTTAATTATATCGTGGTGCAATTTTTCTTTAAAATGATATAGTTAAAGTATAAGAATCATCGATAGAAAGAAGCTTCAATATCAGTCATTATTTTTTAAATTCTATGCAAATAACTAACTTCGTGTATTTATAATCAGTCAATTATGCCATTTCTGATACCAGAAATGATAACTGATCTAAAATATTCCCTCTCTTTTTCTCTTTCTCTTTCTCTCTTTTTCTCTCTCCCTCTATCTCACTCTGCCCCCTCTCTCTCACTCTCCCCCTCTCTCTCACTCTTCCCCCTCTCTCACTCCCCCCTCTCTCTCATTCATCAAAGTAAAGAATCATAACATCTCCAAATTTTTCTACAAAATCGAAGTCTCCGTTTACTCGAAACTCAGCATCGTTTCACATTATATCACTGTACCATGTAAATCTATTTCGATACGCGTTCGATTATCGCCACACCCTGTATACGCCATACCTTACGACCAAATGATTAGCCGACGAGGAACGGTCCCCGTGTGAACTCTCCCATAGAAGAAACACGTGCTCCATTTTCCCTCCTTCTTCTTATAGATATTCGTTCGCTCTCGATCTTTTTCTCCTATCACGCCAGACGTTGAGCGTTGTTCGCATGAATCACGTCCCATCATGTAGATCTCACCCTCGCTCGACCTTCGT